>NW_022303071.1:0-2042 GCF_002776525.5 Piliocolobus tephrosceles | reverse complement strand
AAAAAAAAAAAAAAAAAAAAAAAAAAAAAAAAAAGAAAAAGAGGGAATCCTCCCTAACTCATTTTTCGAGGACAACATCATCCTGATACCAAAGCCTGACAGAGACACAACAAAAAAAGAGAATTTTAGACCAATATCCCTGATGAACATCGATGCAAAAATCCTCAATAAAATACTGGCAAACCGGATCCAGCATCACATCAAAAAGCTTATCCACCATGATCAAGTGGGCTTCATCCCTGGGATGCAAGGCTGGTTCAACATATGCAAATCAATAAATGTAATCCAGCATATAAACAGAACCAAAGACAAAAATCACATGATTTTCTCGATAGATGCAGAAAAGGCCTTTGACAAAAGTCAACAGCCCTTCATTCTAAAAACTCTCAATAAATTCGGTATTGATGGAACATATCTCAAAATCATAAGAGCTATTTATGACAAACCCACAGCCAATATCATACTGAATGGGCAAAAACTGGAAGCATCTCTTTGAAAACTGGCACAAGACAGGGATGCCCTCTCTCACCATTCTCTTCAACATAGTGTTGGAAGTTCTGGCTAGGGCAATCAGGCAAGAGAAAGAAATAAAGGGTATTCAGTTAGGAAAAAGAAGAAGTCAAATTGTCCCTGTTTGCAGATGACATGATTGTGTACTTAGAAAACCCTATCATCTCAGCCTAAAATCTCCTTAAGCCGATAAGCAACTTCAGCAAAGTCTCAGGATACAAAATTAATGTGCAAAAATCACAAGCATTCTTATACACCAGTAACAGACAAGCAGAGAGCCAAATCAGGAATGAACTTCCATTCACAATTGCTTCAAAGAGAATCAAATACCTAGGAATCCAACTTACAAGGGATGTAAAGGACCTCTTCAAGGAGAACTACAAACCACTGCTCAGTGAAATCAAAGAGGACACAAACAAATGGAAGAACATACCATGCTCATGAATAGGAAGAATCAATATCATGAAAATGGCCATACTGCCCAAGGTTATTTATAGATTCAATGCCATCCCCATCAAACTACCAATGAGTTTCTTCACAGAATTGGAAAAAACTGCTTTAAAGTTCATACCAAAAAAGAGCCTGCATTGCCAAGACAATCCTAAGTCAAAAGGACAAAGCTGGAGGCGTCACGCTACCTGACTTCAAACTATACTACAAGGCTACAGTAACCAAAACAGCATGGTACTGGTACCAAAACAGAGATATAGACCAATGGAACAGAACAGAGTCCTCAGAAATAATGCCACACATCTACAACCATCTGATCTTTGACAAACCTGACAAAAACAAGAAATGGGGAAAGGATTCCTTATTTAATAAATGGTGCTGGGAAAATTGGCTAGCCATAAGTAGAAAGCTGAAACTGGATCCTTTCCTTACTCCTTATACGAAGATTAATTCAAGATGGATTAGAGACTTAAATGTTAGACCTAATACCATAAAAACCCTAGAAGAAAATCTAGGTAGTACCATTCAGGACATAGGCATGGGCAAGGACTTCATGTCTAAAACACCAAAAGCAATGGCAGCAAAAGCCAAAATTGACAAATGGGATCTAATGAAACTAAAGAGCTTCTGCACAGCAAAAGAAACTACCATCAGAGTGAACAGGCAACCTACAGAATGGGAGAAAATTTTTGCAATCTACTCATCTGACAAAGGGCTAATTTCCAGAATCTACAAAGAACTCAAACAAATATACAAGAAAAAAACAAACAACCCCATCAAAAAGTGGGCAAAGGATATGAACAGACATTTCTCAAAAGAAGACATTCATACAGCCAACAGACACATGAAAAAATGCTCATCATCACTCGCCATCAGAGAAATGCAAATCAAAACCACAATGAGATACCATCTCACACCAGTTACAATGGCAATCATTAAAAAATCAGGAAACAACAGGTGTTGGAGAGGATGTGGAGAAATAGGAACACTTTTACACTGTTGGTGGGATTGTAAACTAGTTCAACCATTATGGAAAACAGTATGGCAATTCCTCAAGGATCTAGAACTAGATGTACCATATG
>NW_022303069.1:0-6046 GCF_002776525.5 Piliocolobus tephrosceles | reverse complement strand
AGTGATGATGAGCATTTTTTCATGTGTCTGTTGGCTGTATGAATGTCTTCTTTTGAGAAATGTCTGTTCATATCCTTTCCCCACTTTTTGATGGGGTTGTTTGTTTTTTTCTTGTATATTTGTAAAACAATTTTTTTAAAGAAAAGAATTAATCAACGCCTTCCTACAGGATGAAGTTCAAGTGCCTTACACCTAACCTTGAATTAGACTCTCCAAGGATGGTCCCAATCAACCTTCTCAACTTATTTCCTATTACTTCTTTTTCATGTCCTTCATTTCAGCCTACTTGGCTTTCTCATGTTTTCTCCCTCCTATGACTTTGATCATGCTGTTCTATCAGCCTCTGACACTTGTTGATCTCAGCTCCACATATCCAAATAGTAGCCTTTTGTCACAATTTGAATCTCACCTTTTCCTAAAAGTCTTCTCTGATCTCATTTCCCACTTCCTATCCTAAAGCATTTGTTCACATTTCTGAACTCCTGTAACACTCATGATAGTCACGCATTATTTCACCCAACCCAGGGTTCCTTCAGTGCACCAGACCTTGGTCCTCCATCATTCCTCAAGTATTGTTAACACTTCAAGTGTGGGGACACATTCTACTTTGACATCAACAGTCAACTTACAATTAGAAAAGTGCAATAATTGACATTAAGAGACATTTATCTGACAGTTTGTATCAGCAGTCAGTCTGACTTAGGGCTAGGCTCAAAACTGATTCTTTACCAACAGCAACTACATTTAAGCTCCCTCTTATGCTACAGAAAATGAAAGGAATGAAGGGAAGGGAATAGGGGGAAGAAAAAACCCTTCAGGTGCATAAATAAGGTAATCTCCCAATTGTAGGCACTGAAGCTCCACAGCAAGATGGAAGTCAATTGGGCAATATATATCTACTTTGACCCTATTTCCATTATAAATGTTCTCAACTAATTTTTTTAAACTCCATGTGCTGAGAAACAATCTCTGTTACCCAAGAGCCAGCTAATCCTTTTTACCAAGTATGATAATTGGCTGCCCTGATTCAGATAACATTTCTTTTTTGTGACATAGGGGTGACTACTGTTAGAAAACCCTGAAAATGTTTTAAAATAAGAACGATTCTTGCCACGCTTTTCCAGAGCTCGGATCTTGCTATTATTTGCTACTAGGCACCCACAAACCCTTGCTTGTTAAACTGATCTCCTTCAAGATTCAAGAAAAGCAGCATGGGGCTCCCTCCTAGGGCTCTCCTGCCCTCTCCTCATAGATGCCCAGAGTGGTCCTGGTGGAGAACCGATGGGCCTGCAGCTCCCGCACCCTTTCCCGGAGCTGAGCCAGGAGATTATGGATCAACGGGAAGCAGCCCAGAAAAAGGGTCTTGGCTGATCACTTCCAGCTATTGAGCCGTCTCAGATTGCGGACCTCCGCGCACCCCCTGGCAAGTTCCCTTTGCCTAGGGTCGAAAGTTGCAGAGGTCACCCCACTCTTCCATCTCAGGCTCCTGGGCTTGGGATGCTCCAGGCCGCAGCTTTGTCTGGCTGGGGCGGGAAGATTGAAAAGGCTCTGGAGCCTCCGCTTTTGAGCTTACTGGTCGTTTGCTGGACTGTTTTCTCATAGCTCCTGTTTTGGTCAGTTTCCGGTGCAGGCCAGCCGAGTCCGGGGAGGTCTGGAAAGGCCTGACTGGCCTGGCAGCCTCAAGGACTTGTAGCCATGGCAGTTGCGGACCTCCCGGTCGTCATGGCAACTGTAAAATGTGGTTTTGGGGGACGTGCAGTTGAAGCCATTCGCGAGGGCAGTCCCTGCCTGTCCCCTCGCGTGCTCCCCAGTGCGTGCAGTACCTGGGCCTCGGTGCTTCTGAAAGCCCAGAAGAAGGGTCTTCGGGATCACATCCAGCTGTAAGCCATTTCGCCTCTCAGATTGCAGACCTAAGCGCGCCCCCTGGCAGGTTCCCTTCGCCTACTGTCCAAAGCTGCAGAGGCAGCCCTGACCCTTCCGCCTCTTCCTCCCTCTCCAGCTCCCGGGCTTGGGAGGCACCGGCGCCACCGCTTCGACTGGCTGGGGCGGGAAAATTGAAACGGCTCAGGAGACTCCGCTTTTGAGCTTATTCCTCGTTTGCCCGACTATTTTTAATAGTCCCTATACCGGTCAATTTCTGGCGCAGCCCAGCGGAGTAGGTTGAGGTCTGGAAAGTCCTGACTCGCCTCTCAGCCTTAAAGACTTGTACCCGCCGCCATTGCGGACCTCCAGGTCATCATGGCCATTGTGAAATGTGGGTTGGGGGGCATGCGGTTGAAGCCATTTGCGCGGGCACTGCCTGCGTGTCCCCACGTGCTCCCCAGCGAGCACAGCCCCTCCGCCTCGGCGCTTCCTGGAGCATATTGTTTTAGGTGAGGGCAGCCCCAAGCACAGTCCCCCACGCACAGTCCCCCGCATCCTCCCCAGCGTCTGCAGCCCCCCCCCCCCCCCCGTGCGTGCAGTCCCCAAACCCGCACAGTCCCCAAGCCCGCACGTGCAGTTCCCACCTTCCCAGCAGGTTCACCTACAGCCCCCCACACGCTCCCAGCCCCACTGATGCAGAACCCATCACTACTCGCCCTTAACGCACTTCAGTGGGTGTGCAGTCCCCCGAGCACGCAGCTCCACGCAGCCTCTCCACATGCTCCCCAGTGCCTGCATCCTCTTCTTAACTTCTTTTGCCAGGCCCATACATACTTGTCTGTGGGCTGATTGGATTGGCAATGACAATGGTGACAGCTGACATTTATTGAATACATGCTATGTTCCAGATGCTGCATCTCCCTTTCTCAGATGAAGAATCTAAGTCTCAGGGCCTCATCCAAAACCATACAGGTAATAAGCAGTAGAGTTGGGATCTAAGCTGAGGGAATTTTACTCTAGAACTCACAGTATTAACCACAGTGCTCTCTTGGCTTATATTTCTAAGGCACATGCTGTAACCACTTTTATTTATTTATTTATTTATTTTTTATTTTGAGATGGGGTCTCACACTGACACGCAGGCTGGATGCAGTGGTGCGATCTCGGCTCACTGCAATCTTCGCCTTCCAGATTCAAGGGTTCCCCTGCCTCAGCGTCCTCAGTAGGTGGGATTACAGGCAGGTGCCACCATGCCCAGCTAATTTTTTGTATTTTTAGTAGAGATGGGGATTTGCCATGTT
This sequence comes from Piliocolobus tephrosceles, assembly GCF_002776525.5. Classification (NCBI taxonomy): domain Eukaryota; kingdom Metazoa; phylum Chordata; class Mammalia; order Primates; family Cercopithecidae; genus Piliocolobus; species Piliocolobus tephrosceles. The sequence goes on along the minus strand of NW_022303069.1, from coordinate 2,882 downwards.
GCCCAGGCTGGTCTTAAACTCCTGACCTCAGGAGATCCGCCCGCCTCGGCCTCCCAAAGTGCTGGGATTACAGGCATGAACTGCCGCACCTTGCCTGTAACCATTCTTTTTTTAGGGAGGTGTGGTATATGTTGCTACCTTGGATCTGTAGTCAGGATTTGAAGAAGTGAGAAGGCATTTGCTTTTGAAGAAGGCACCATGCATTGTGCTGGGTAGTGGTGACTGGAGAGAGAGCTGGGAGTGGCACAGGCAGCAAGGTCCCTGCTTAAAGACAGTTATCTAGTTTGGGGAAACTTAGCTGGATAGTCAGTTCTTGCATGCATTTGGCAAGAACTGATCATACACTGTAAAGACGCAATGTGTCTAGCTTGTTAGAGGGTGGGCTCTGGAGTCAGACTCCTGGCTTTGAACCCCAACTTCGCTGCCATTTTCAAATGACACTGGAGAAGTCACAAAACCTATTTCTGTCTCAGATTCCTCCCCAGTAAAAGTTGGATATTAATAGTACCTCCTTTGGCTTTATATGAAAATTCGATGAGTTGATATATGCAGAACATCTTAGAACAGCAACTAGCTTAGAGTAAATCTTCAGTAATTGTAAACTGTGGTTATACTATGTTTTTGGCACTGAAGCCATGTTGTGGTGAGTAAGATAGTGCCTGACCTCAAGAAGCTCAGAGTCTAGTAATGGAGACAGGTAAACAAATACTTGCAAAGTGTGTGGCATGAGAGAAGTGTGATAGGTGGGCGGGAACCTGCAGCAGGCACATCTGACCCATCCTAGGTGTGTATGGTGCAGAGAAGTTAGCCTAGGCTTTCTAGGGGCACTGATGTCTGGGCCAAGTCTTGTAGGGCAGGGCGCTATGGGGCACATGTAGTGATCCACCTGGGGGCTGAGCAGGAGCTGAAAGTGAGCAGCTCACATCTGTAGGATTGCCAGATTGAGCAACGGAAAGTACAGGATGCCCTATTAAATGTGAATTTCAGATAAAATAATAACTTTTAAGAATAAGTATGTGTCATGCAATATTTTTAGTATAAGTATGTCCCAAATATTGTATAACCACACAAATTATTCATTGTTTATCTGAAATTCAGTTTTCACTGGGCATCCTATGAAAAGTCTGGCAGTTTTATTTGTCCTCATTTAGGAAGGTGCAGTGTGTTTCAGAGTAGCTGGAGTGACACGAGGAGGAAAGGCAGAGCGGGCCGGATGGGACTGAGAGGCACGCAGGAGGCAGTTCATAAAAGACCTATGCTATGTTAAGGGATTTGGATTTTATCCGGAAATTAATGATTAGCCCTTAGTGAGCTTTAACCACAGGAACGTGAAACCACGGAGACAGCAGTGTCAGGCATGATGAAATGAGTGTCAGTTTCTGTGGCTGAATAGCAAATTACTCCAAATTTAGAGTCTTAAACAGTAAACATTTATTATCTCCCAGTTTCTGTGGCTCAGGAATTCAGAGGCAACTTGGCTGGGTGGTTCTGGCTGAGGTTTCTCATGAGGTTGTAGGAGCTGGAGAACGTGCTTCTAAGGTGACTCACTCTAATGGTTGGGAAGGCACTGCTGGCTGTCAGCAGGAGAGCTCAGTTCCTTGCCCAGGGACCCACCACAGGACAACTTGAGCCGCCTCACAACATGACAACTGGCTTAGTGATCCGAGACAGCAAAGTGACCTTAACTTTGGAAGTCACATGCCGCCTTGTCATTCCCATATATCCCAGTGCAAACACAGTTCAGCCCTGCTCAATGCAGGAAGGTCTTACACAAGGATGTACATACAAGGAGGTGGGGATAATGAGGTCATCTTGGAGGCTGGTTGTCTGGGATGGGAGGCTTACATGGTGATGCCTGTGACCTTGGAGTTGGAGGAGAATGATGGGAGTACAGAGGAGTGAAGAAAGGCTGGGAGGAATAGAGATGTGGGAGAGGAGGGGAGGCAAAGGAAAGAGAAAGGAGGAAGGGATGTTGGAGCTGATTGTAATCTGTCCGCAGCAAAGGGCATCACCAAAGTCACTCCAGGAGGAACTAGATCCACCTCCTTCTCTCCTGGGCATGCTCCAAAGATGGTTGTGGCCTCCAGAGAGGACCTCAAGAGAAAGCACAAAAACTAGACAGCGGGAGGGCAGTACCCAAAAGCCCTGAGTTTCTGAGCAAAATATTGAAAGTTTCTATGGTGAAATAGGGCATTAACACACTTAAGGAGAAAACAGTGGTAATGATTCAAGGAAACATAATCACACACGATTTCAGTTTTAATGGACATGGGAGGAGCCATAAAAGTAACCTGTCATCTATCAATTATCTATCTATATCAACTGCCTATCATCTATGTATCCATCTATCAATCTTCTATCATCTATCAATTACCTATCTATATCAACTATCTAACATCAATATATCTACCTATCAATCATCTATTATCTATCAATTATCTATCTGTATCAACTGTCATCTATATATCCATCTATCATCTATCAATTATCTATATCAACTATCATCTATCCATCTGGCAACCATCTAATTATCTATCTAATTATCATCTATTATCTATATCAGCTGTCATCTATATATCTATCCATATATCAATCATCTAATTATCTATTATCTATCAATTATCTATGTCAACGATCATCTCTCATCTATCATATCTATCATCTATCTATCTGTATCATCTCTCTTCTATCTATCTATCTGTCTATCAGTCATCTATCTAATCTGTCATCTATTTTTTGAAAGGGCCGTAAACTTGTTAACATACATATACACTGGCATTTTAACAAGTGTTTTCCTTGGAGAAGCGAGGATAGAAACTAACCTGTAGGAAGAGTGCCCTCTGCTGCCACTTGTTCAAAATAGCTCTTCTGCCTGGCCATAC
>NW_022303068.1:0-4312 GCF_002776525.5 Piliocolobus tephrosceles | reverse complement strand
AAAAAAGTAAAATAACATGCTAATGAGGTTACAGAGAAAAGAGAACAGTTTATACTGCTGGTAGGAGTGTAAATTAGTCCAGCCATTGTAGAAAACAGTGTGGTAATTCCACAAAGACCTAAGAACAGACTACCATTTAACACAGCAATCACATTACTGTGTATAGACCCAAAGGAATAGAAATAGTCTTATTATAAAGACACATTCATGTGTATGTTCACTGCAGCAGTATTTACAATAACGAAGACATGCAATCAACCTAAATGCCCATCAGTGGTTGCAGGGGCCATTGAAAATAATATGCTAAGAATAAATAAGGCTCAAGGACAGTATCTCTAGCTAGTTGCACTTTTAATGAACTCCAGTAGTCAAGGACACTATCTCTAGTTGAACTTTTAATGAACTCTAGTAGGCGCCAAGAAGGCGGACAAATAAGAAAAAGTTTAGAGACAAGAAACTAAGCAGAAGGTTACATCTGGGTGCAGAAAGTTTGTTTTGCATTGTGTTATTTCTGCTGACGTGGGGTTTATGGAGTATAAATAAAGTGAGGCGGAGGCTCTAGGGGCGGCCGCCATGTTCTCTGTCTTTGTCTCTTGTGTCTGTGTGTCTGTTCATTCTTCACCACCTCCGGCACGGGCCCCAATAAGTGGCGCAGCGAGCAGGGTGCACAGGTGAGTAGTGGGGAACAAGAATGGGAACCCCCTAGGAGCGGGTAAAGCCCGGAGATTATTAAAGGGAACCTTCTTGAGCTTTCATTGTGGGGAATTCCAGTTCCTTGGCCTCAGAATATTTAAGATTATTACAAGGGCTTCTACTTTCTATTGGGGTTGATGCAAAAGAGGGAATTTTGCGGAAATTGTTTGCTCATGTGGAACAACATTGCTCTTGGTTTCAATATCAAACTGAGGTACAATTAAATAAGCGAGAGTGGCAACAGGTTGTTAAGACCCTTCGTCAAGCGCACCAGTGCGGGGATGTAATGTCAGCACCTTTGTGGGCTCTGTGTTAGAGCCTCTATTACTCAGGCATTGGAGCTCTTAAGAGACAGACTCTGAAAAGGGGGAAGGCGGGGAGGAGGAGTCTTTGAAGTCTCCGATAGCTGTTTCCCCTCCTTTAGATAATTCTGTAACTGAAGGAGAAGGTCCTTTGTGTGATAATGTGTCTCATGAAAAAGAATCAGAAATTCAAAAGGAGCTTCAGCCGGTTGTTCAATTGTTACAACAAATTTTACAATTGCAGTTATCTCCCCCTCAACCTTCTCCTCCACACACTCCTGTTTTTACTTTTCCCGTGGTTCATCCACCCCCATTAGCACCTAAGGCGGAGGAGGAAGATAGTTTTCCACCACCACCACCGCTGGTGGAAATGCTGCCTCGTTCAGGCACGGTTTTTGCTGTTCCTGCTTCTACTGCTAAGGCTGTAATTAAGGTATTGGATTCTTAAGAGGATGAGGATCCTTTACAATTGTTCCCCATTATTAGGCAACCTTTTGGTCCTAATGACCAATTTCCTCAAGGGGGTATAAATGTGTAGTATAATGTTCTTCAATTTAAATTTCTTAAAGAAATGAAGGCAGCTGTTGCTAACTATGGCCCTCAACCTCCTTTTGTCATGGGGCTTCTAGATTCTTTCTCCTCTGAGAATTTGTTTTTGCCTCTTGATTGGGAAACTTTGGGGAAGGCTGTTTTGGACCGCTCTCAGTGGCTTCAGCTACGCAGTTGGTGGCTGGAAGATGCCAAAGAGCAGGCTCACCGTAATGCCGCTAAAAATCCTCCTGGGCCAACAGAGGAGCAATTAACAGGTACTGGTCAGTTTGCCACCATAGCGGCTCAATCTGGACTCGATGATATGGCATTATCACAAGTTAAAAGACTGTTTTTAAAGGCTTGGTGTAAAGTAGAATCATCGGGGAAAACTGCCTTGTCTTTTGTTAAGGTTTTGCAGAGTGCCAATAAACTTTATCTTGATTTTGTTGCTCAGCTCCAAGATGCTGTAATAAAGACTGTGGGTAATGGGGCTGCAGGCAAAATCCTGATAACCACACTAGCCTTTGAGAATGCTAATCAAAAATGTCAGAGGTTGTTGTGTCCTCTAAAGGCTGCTAGAAATTTACTAATAGAAGATTTTATTGGAGCCTGTGTAGGAGTGGGAGGGGCTGCCTACAGCGCTCAGTTGTTTGCTGGAGCTTTATCTAAGGCATTCATGGAAAAAAAGGGAGTTTGTTTCCAATGTGGAAAGACCGGTCATTTTAAAAAGGAGTGCCATAAACTATCTAATAGAAGTGACTCTTCCAAAGTAGGATTTAAAAAGCTTCCTACTGAGCCCTGTCGTCGTTGCGGCAGAGGGCAACACTGGACTAATGAATGTCACTCTAAAGTGGACAAAAACGGTAATTCTCTCACCTCTGGATCGGGAAACTTGCAGAGGGGCCCTTCAGCTTGGGTCCCCAACAACAATACAAGCCCTCTTCATTTGCAATTACCAGTCAGCTCAGGGGTCCAGCATCAGCAAGCCAGTCAACCAATGTTAACCCCCAATTTTCATTAGCTCAGCTTTTCTCTGCTACTTCTGGTAGTGCCGTTGCTGATTTGGCTGTTTTGCAGGCTGTTGAACTCACCCCAGAAATGGGAGTTGTTAAATTGGCTACAGGTGTTTTTGGGCCATTACCTCCACATACTGTTGGATTGCTTATAGGACTCAGTAGTAGCATTTTACAGGGTTTACAAGTTCATTTGGGTGTTATAGATTCTGATTATAAAGGGAAAATTCAAATTATGGCTCAGGCTCATAAATCTATATCCCTGAAAGAGGGGCAGCAAATTGCACAACTCCTTTTACTACTCTATTTTCAGTTTCCTTCCCGGAGGCAAAAAAGAACCGGAAGTTTTGGAAGCACGGGTAAACATATTTTTTGGGAAACTTTAGTAACTCAACAAAAACCCTTGTTTCCCCTCGAAGTAGAGGGACAAATTTTTCAGGGCTTAGTTGACGCTGGAGCTGACGTTTCCATTATTGCCTCTGATCAATGGCCTTTACAGTGGCCTAAGCAGCCTGTTGCTGTTTCTCTTACAGGATTAGGTACCACCTCTGAGGTGTATCAAAGTTCTTAAACCTTGAATTGTCGAGGGCTGGATGGTCAAGTGGCCCAAGTCCAGTTTTATATTGTTCCTATTGCCCTAAATTTATGGGGGCGAAATTTATTGCAACAATTTGGAGCTTTTGTTTCTATTTCTCATATCTCTAATTCAGCCAAAAGTATGATGTTCCGCATGGGCTACAATCCCCTTGAAAAATCTTTAAACATGTAGCCACTGTTCACCAGCTTCAAGCCCTTCCCTTGACATGGAAAACTAATACTCCTGTATGGGTTGAACAGTGGCCTTTAACACGTGAGAAGCTTAAGGCCTTGGAAAACTTAGTTCAGGAACAATTATCCCTAGGTCATATAGAACCTAGTACTTCTCCATGGAATTCCCCTGTCTTTGTGATTTAAAAAAAAAAAAAGTAAATGGAAACTATTAACAGATCTTCGTGCTATTAATGCATGTATTCATGTATTCAACCCATGGGATCCTTACAACCTGGCCTTCCTAATCCTTCTATGATTCCTCAAGATTGGTTACTCATGGTTATTAATTTAAAGGATTGTTTTTTCTCTATTCCTTTGAATCAAAAGGATTGTGAGCGTTTTGCCTTCTCTGTCCCTGTTTTTAATAATTCTCAGCCACTTTCTCGATATCAGTGGAAGGTTTTACCTCAAGGCATGTTAAACAGCCCTACCTTGTGTCAAGAATTTGTCCATTGAGCCTTGAATCCTGTTCAAAAATGTCATCCTTCTGTTCTTTTATATCATTATATGGACGACATTCTTCTTCCCACACCCACCAAAGAAAAACAGCAAGATACTTTTACATCCTTACAAACTCAGCTCTCTTTATACTCACTTAATATTGCCCCAGAAAAAATTCAAATAAATTTTCCTATTCAATATTTAGGTTATACCTTGGGAGCACAAAATATTCGACCCCAAAAGATTCAAATTCGATGTGATCATTTAAAAACATTAAATGACTTTCAAAAACTTTTAGGAGACATTAATTAGATGCGTCCTGTTTTAAAAATACCAACGTATCAGTTACAACATCTTTTTTCTATTCTAGAAGGAGACAGTCACTTGGACAGCCCACGTCATTTAACTCCTTTGGCTTTACAGGAACTCCAGCTTGTAGAAGAACAACTTCAAAAGGCCCATCTACATTATATCCTTCCCGACGTTCCCCTTTCCTTTTGTTTATTTCATACTTTACATTCT
>NW_022303067.1:0-1601 GCF_002776525.5 Piliocolobus tephrosceles | reverse complement strand
TGTCATTATATCTTTGAATAAGCTTTCTTTTCCTTCTTCTTGGTAAATTCCCTCTTGAATATCAATTATCCTTAGTTCTGGCCTTTTTGAGGTATTTTTCTATATTCGATAGGCAATCTATACTGTTTCCCTTTTTATTCTTTTGTCACTTTTTTCCCCTATGTGTTTTCAGATATCCTAATTTTGAGCTCACTGATTCTTCTTCTTAATTCATTTTGATATTGGAGGCTTTTAATATGTTTGCCAGTTTAGCAATTGTATTCTTCAGTTCTAAGAATTCTGCTTGATATTTTAAAATTATTTTAATATTGTTGCTAAATTTCTCAATAAATGTATGAATTGCTTTTCTGTGTTATCTTGGAGATCACTGAGTTTCCTTAAAATTGCTACTTTGAATACTTGGTCATAGAGCTCACATATCGCAATCTTATAAGGATTAGTCACTGCCTCCTTGTTTCGTTAATTTGAGGAGGTCTTTTCTCTCTGGTTTATTTTGATTTTTCACTTGGATATGTTTGCTTAGTCTTTGTAATTTACCAGTTGAGTTTCTTTATTTTACCTCCTGCTGGGTCTCTGTCTCCTTTTTGACATTAGACGTATGTTTCACCCAGGTTTGCTTTGGCTCTAGTAACTGATGAGAGTACTGCCTGTTTCAAATGGTAGAAGTCCCTAAGGAGATATCCCAGTAGTGTGGGAAGGCTGGCTAATGGTTCATGCCCAGGGGAACTAAGGAGTGTACCTTCTATAGCACAGTGCTTCTGAAAAGACTATCTGATTTGGTGTATCTTTTTGCCTATTTATAAAGCAATGTTTCCAGGGCTGGGGATAGTAATCGCATTCTCTGCCTGGCAGGAAAAGGTTTCCTGCCAGGGAACCAAGATGGTTGGAAAGCTGGTTGTCATAAGAGTATTACTTGTAGAAATTGTGAGTCAGGGGAAAACGCTTGCACACTTGGTGCCAAGCAGATTGGAGGCTTGATACCACAAATACGACAATCCAATTATTTTACCATCTCCTTGGAGATTTCACTTCACTATGTCTGTGGGAACTGTCTCATCCTCATATTTCATATTTGTTTTATTACTGATGATAATGTGTCTGGAAGTGATGGGTTCTTGGTCTCGCTGACTTCAAGAATGAAGGCACGGACCCTCGCGGTGAGTGTTACAGTTCCTAAAGATGGTGTGTCCGGAGTTGTTTCCTTCAGATGTTCAGATGTGTCTGGAGCTTCTTCCTTCTGGTGGGTTCGTGGTCTGGCTGAGAGGAGTGAAGCTGCAAACCTTGGCAATGAGTGTTGCAGCTCTTAAAGGCAGGGCATCTGGAGTTGTTCATTCTTCCCAGTGAGTTTGTGGTCTTGCTGGCTTCAGGAGTAAAGCTGGAGACCTTTGCCGTGAATGTTACAGCTCTTAAAGGCAGCATGGACCCAAAGAGTGAGCAGCAGCAAGATTTATTATAAAGAGCGAAAGAATAGAACTTCCATAGTGTGGAAGGGGACCCAGGAGGGTTCCCTCTGGCTGACTCAGGCAGCCTGCTTTTATTCTCTTATCTGACCCTACCCACATACTGCTGCTTGGTCCATTTTACAGAGAGTTGATTGGTCC
>NW_022303066.1:0-2634 GCF_002776525.5 Piliocolobus tephrosceles | reverse complement strand
GATACTTTTTCTTCCTTTAAACTCTTGCTAATCGCTGGTGAATTAGTGATAAACTATATTTATGTGTTCTCTAAATCTAGCGATTTAATTGGAGGTCATTATTCTTGTACCATGTGTCAGTGCTGTGTCAGGATGGCTCAGTTTTACGTTGTCAAAGGATTAACTAGAGCAGGATGCAGCCTTACTGGAATTTGCTCATTTATGAAATACAGGCACTTTATTTTTTGTTATACTCGAGGTGTGCTCAAACATAAACATTTTGAGTTGTGTTAGAAGGATATACAAGATTGTAATGAAGAAAACAACGACTTGATCAAGTACCAGCTAATGAACTTTATATTTGAAGTATATGGAACACAGACCTTGGCAATCAGTTTTCATCTTGACCTTTTATTTTTTTTACTAGAATCTTTGTCACTCAGGCTGGAACGGTGGAGCACAGTAGTACAATGTCCGTTCACTGCAACCTCTACTTCCCAGGTTCAAGCGATTCTTATGCCTCAGCCTCCCTAGTAGCTGGGGTTACAGGGTGTGTGCCACCATGTCCGGATAATTCATTTTTAGTAGAGATGGGGTTTTGCCATGTTGGCCACGCTGGTCTCCAACTCTTGACCTCAAGTGATCCACCCACCTCAGCTTCCCAAAGTGCTGGGATTACAGGTCTGAACCACCATCCCTGGCCTGATCTTCTGTTCTAATATTGGTTATTCAGTCTCAATGATAGTGCCTGGTTGTATTAAATTGGAGTAGAAAGCACAGCTGAAATGAATTTGGTTGTGTATGTACGTGCTCACTTAGCGTTCATGGCAGAACTGTGAGGTGGGCATTGTTCCTGAAGGAAGGCCGGATGGGCAAGTCTGGGCTTAGATATGCGACTTGTGGGCAGTCACTATTGTCCCATGGCTGAGATCAGGCCTGTCTGATGCCTGTACCCCGAGCTCTTCTTAACACACGAACGAGCAACTGTCAAGAGTCGGTGCTCAAGTGTGATGTGGCCTGTGGTGTTTGCCTCTCAGCCTTGCTTTGGCTCGGGGTAACAGGGCAACAGCTCCCTCCCTCGTGTGGCTACCTGGGAGTCCCAGGAGAACCCACTGATACCATTTATAAATGCCAGACATCGAACGTTCTCCTTGGTACCAGCACATCTGGAATCGGACAGTGCAGTTAGATTCTCGGCCAGCAAACCTGTAAAGGAGTGTGTGAACTCTGCATTTGCGTCTCCCGGAGAAAGGTGAATTCCTGGTCACTACTGGACGGCAGCAGGTGTGGCCTCAGGAGCAGCACGGAGACGGGCACCCAGGTACAGGAAGAGCATCTGCAAGAGGGGTTGGGGAATGTGACAGACGCACGTGCGAGTTCAGCTGTTACTGTGGGCGGAGTGGGGTGGGTGAGACCAGATTTTCTCATTGTTGCCCCTTTCTGAAAAGGACCCTGAATCGATTTCTCTGTGGCTCCTTGCGCCTCCTTGTCAGGTTGGAGGAGACTGCGCCCCTGGCTCAGGCCCTGCTTGCGGCGAGGCGGAAGCTGCTGTTTCTTGCCCTGCCCTCCCTGTGACGTCCTCTGTGCTGTTCTCCGGGAACAGTTCTGCCCAGCAAGCTTGGCCTCTGCTCCCTTCTGCTCTTGGATTACATGTCTGGAAGGCTTGTGTTCTTTCCTGGTTTTTGATGATGCTGAGCTGTGTTTTTGCAAGGATGATATGCCCATGGCAGGGAGAAGCCCCTTTGCAACTTTAACATCTTGACGTTCTCAAGCAGAGCTTGCTATCGAAGTTGACAGACTCCTGTGTTTTTGTTTTGGCAGAAACTGAATTTCAGTCCTAGGACAGCTTCAGCACACTTGATCCTAGCTCTTCTCTCTCACTGCTCCCCTCGTGTGTGGCAGAATCATATGCTCTGAAGTTGACCAGTCCCTTCATTTGAAAATCAGTTAATGTATGCGATCCTCATGAGAATTTTACTTTTTATAAAAGCAATCACAAAGACTGGGTTTTGTGAAACCAGTGTTTTGTGTGTATATTACTTGCACTCACAATAAGCTTTGTCTTCTAAATATTCCATGTTTCAGATTAGCACTGGAATCATGCCCTGGAGTAGTTTTGCTTTTCCGCTTTTATTTTTGGCTAAGGTAAAGTTGAGAACATTGTGATATTAGGTGTAGTGAGCCCTTTTCGTTTCTTCTATGTCTGTTTTCATTTAAGGCAAAACCAGCAGACTGATACCAGTTTGTGGGCACCTGGCATCTCCCAGGCCTTTCCTGGGTCTTCCCTCTGCTGTCTCGTGGACAGAGCAGTCACTCGTGGAAGGTGAACCTGAGAATCTGTGCGTGGAATTAAGTAAATGTCATAGCCCTCTTCTGTAACGAACTGAATCACATTAAGCCCAGTAAATTGTAACAGCAGGTTTTACACATACAAAGCATTGAACACCAGGACAGGTAACCAGGCTGCAACGCTTCTGGTCCTGCACAAGACCTCCGGTATCACAGCACATTTAACAAATTGGCAGCATTGAGTGTTTGAAAACGTTGTGTATGTACCATGTCCGTGATTTTCGAGGGCCTGGAAAAACACCTCTGTGGTTATAGCAATCTTGATCAATGGGAGCTTAAGGTTAGTACTGGGGCAGACTGTGTTTT
>NW_022303064.1:0-19003 GCF_002776525.5 Piliocolobus tephrosceles | reverse complement strand
GCCTTGCATCCCAGGGATGAAGCCCACTTGATCATGGTGGATAAGCTTTTTGATGTGCTGCTGAATCCGGTTTGCCAGTATTTTATTGAGGATTTTTGCATCGATGTTCATCAGGGAGATTGGTCTAAAATTCTCTTTTTTTTGTTGTGTCTCTGCCAGGCTTTGGTATCAGGATGATGTTCACCTCATAAAATGAGTTACGGAGGATTCCCTCTTTTTCTATTGATTGGAATAGTTTCAGAAGGAATGGTACCAGCTCCTCCTTGTACCTCTGGTAGAATTCAACTGTGAATCCATCTGGTCCTGGGCTTGTTTTGGTGGGTAGGCTATTAATTGTTGCCTCAATTTCAGAGCCTGCTATTGGTCTATTCAGGGATTCAACTTCTTCCTGGTTTAGTCTTGGGAGAGTGTAAGAGTCCAGGAAATTATTCAATTCTTCTCGATTTTCTAGTTGATTTGCTTAGAAGTGTTTATAGTATTCTCTGATGTTAGTTTGTATTTCTGTGGGGTCGGTGGTGATATCCCCTTTATATTTTTTATTGCGTCTATTTGATTCCTCTCTCTTTTCTTCTTTATTAGCCTTGCTAGCGGTCTGTCAATTTTGTTGATTTTTTCAAAAAATCAACCCCTGGATTCATTGATTTTTTGGAGCTTTTTTTCTGTCTACATCTCCTTCAGTTCTGTTCTGATCTTAATTATTTCTTGACTTCTGCTAGCTTTTGAATGTGTTTGCTCTTGCCTCTCTCGTTCGTTTAATTGTGATGTTAGAATGTCAATTTTAGATCTTTCCTGCTTTCTCTTCTGGGCACTTAGTGCTATAAATTTCCCTCTACACACTGCTTTAAATATGTCCCAGAGATTCTGGTATGTTGTATCTTTGTTCTCATTGGTTTCAAAGAATATCTTTATTTCTGCTTTCATTTCATTATGTACCCAGTAGTCATTCAGGAGCAGGTTGTTCAGTTTCCATGTAGTTGAGCGGTATTGATTGAGTGTCTTAGTCCTGAGTTCTAGTTTGATTGCACTGTGGTCAGAGAGACAGTTTGTTATAATTTCTGTTCTTTTACATTTGCTGAGGAGTGCTTTACTTCCAATTATGTGGTCAATTTTGGAATAAGTGTGATGTGGTGCTGAGAAGAATGTATATTCTGTTGACTTGAGGTGGAGAGTTCTGTAGATGTCTATTAGGTCCGCTTGGTGCAGAGTTGAGTTCGATTCCTGGATATCCTTGTTAACTTTCTTTCTCGTTGATCTTTCTAATGTTGACAGTGGAGTGTTGAAGTCTCCCATTATTATTGCATGGGAGTCTAAGTCTTTTTGTAAGTCTCTAAGGACTTGCTTTAGGAATCTGGGTGCTCCTGTATTGGGTGCATAAATATTTAGGATAGTTAGGTCTTCCTGTTGAATTGCTCCCTTTACCATTATGTAATGGCCTTCTTTGTCTCTTTTGATCTTTGATGGTTTAAAGTCTGTTTTATCAGAGACTAGGATTGCAACCCCTGCTGTTTTTTTGCTCTCCATTTGCTTGGTAGATCTTCCTCCATCCCTTTATTTTGAGCCTATGTATGTCTCTGCATGTGTGATGGGTCTCCTGAATACGGCAGACTGATGGGTCTTGACTCTTTATCCAGTTTGCCAGTCTGTGTCTTTTAACTGGAGCATTTAGTCCATTTACATTTAAGGTTAATAGTGTTATGTGTGAACTTGATCCTGCCATTATGATATTAACTGGTTATTTTGCTCATTAGTTGATGCAGTTTCTTCCTAGGCTCGATGGTCTTTACATTTTGGCATGTTTTTGCAATGGCTGGTACCGGTTGTTCCTTTCCATGTTTAGGGCTTCCTTCATGGTCTCTTGTAAGGCAGGCCTGGTGGTGACAAAATCTCTAAGCATTTGCTTATATGTAAAGAATTTATTTCTCGTTCACTTATGAAATTTAGTTTGGCTGGATATGAAATTCTGGGCTTAAATTTCTTTTCGTTAAGAAAGTTGAATATTGGACCCCACTCTCTTCTGGCTTGTAGAGTTTCTGCCGAGAGATCTGCTGTCAGTGTAATGGGCTTCCCTTTGTGGGTAACCCGACCTTTCTCTCTGGCTGCCCTTAAGAGTTTTTCCTTCATTACAACTTTGGTGAATCTGGCAATTATGTGTCTTGGAGTTGCTTTTCTGTAGGAGTATCTTTGTGGCGTTCTCAGTATTTCCTGAATTTGAATGTTGGCCTCCTCTGCTAGGTTGGGGAAGTTCTCAAGGAAGCTTCTTTCAAGTTTTCAACTGAGGAGATTTCCTTTGTCACCATAAGCTTCATTGCGCTGAGAAATATCCCATTGCAGATTTCCAGAAAACCGTGTTACCAAACTGATGACTGAAGAGAAATGTGTAACTCTGTGAATTGCATTCACACATCGTAATGCAGTTTCTCAGAAGTCTTCTTTGCAATTTCTCTCTGAGGATATATCCTTTCTCCCCATAGCCCTCAATTGTCTCCCAAATATCACATTGCAGAATCCACGGCAACAGTGTTAGCAAACTGTTCCAAGATGGGAAGCGTGGAACTCTGAGGGATGATGTCACACATCAGAAAGCAATCTCTCAGAAAGCTATTCTCTAGTTGTTATGTGAGGGTACTTCCTTTTTCACAGTGGGCCCAAATTGGCTCCTAAATATCTCTTTACAGATTCCACGAAAAGATTGTTAGCAAACTGCTTCCTGAGGAATAAGTAGTTACTCTGTGAGATGAATTCACCGATCACCAAAAATTTCTCAGAAAGTTTCTCTCTCGTTTTTAAATGAAGATATTTCCTTCGCCAGCGCAAGCCTCCATGCGATCAAAAGTATCCTTTCATAGTTTCTCCAAAGACAGTTTTATTGGCCTGAACTATGAAATATAAGTGTAACTCTGTGAGATGAATTCACACATCAACAAGAAGTTTCTAAGGAAGCTTCTTTCTAGTTTTCATCTGAGGAGATTTCCTTTGTCAACATAAGCTTAATTGCACTGAGAAATATCCCATTGCAGATTTCCAGAAAACTGTGTTAGCAAACTGATGACTGAAGAGAAACGTGTAACACTGTGAGTTGCATTCACACATTGCAATGCAGTCTCTCAGAAGGCTTCTTTCCCGTTTCTGCCTGAGGATAGATCGTTTCTTGACATAACCCTCAAAGAGCTCCCAAATATCACATTGCAGAATCCACGGCAACAGTGTTAGCAAACTGTTCCAAGAAAGGAAGCGTGGAACTCTATATGATGAAGTCACAAATCAGAAAGCAATCTCTCAGAAAGCTATTCTCTATTTGTTATGTGAAGATATTTCCTTTTTCACAGTGGGCCGAACTGGCTCCCAAGTATCACTTTACAGATACCAAGAAAAGACTATAAAGAAACTGCCTCCTAAGGAATAACTTGTAACTCTGTAATATGAATTCACAGTTCGAAAGAAATTTCTCAAAAAGCTTCTCTCTCATTTTTAACTGATGATATTTCCTTTTTCAGTGAGGGCCTCCATGAGATCCACAGTAACCTTTCTTAGTTCCTTCAAAGACGGTGTTAATGGCCTGCTCCAGGAAATATAAGTGTAATTCTGTTAGACGAATTCACACATCAACAAGAAGTTTCTATGGAAGCTTCTTTCTAGTTTTCATCTGTGGAGATTTCCTTTGTCACCATCAGCTTCATTGCGCTGAGAAATATCCCATTGCTGTTTTCCAGAAAACTGTGTTAGCAAACAGAGGACTGAAGAGAAACGTGGAACTCTGTGAATTGCATTCACACATAGCAATGCAGTTTCTCAGAAGGCTTCTTTCCAGTTTCTGTCTGAGGAGATATCCTTTCTCACCGTAGCCCTCAATGAGCTCCCAAATATCACATTGCAGAATCCACGGCAACAGTGTTAGTAAACTGTTCCAAGAAGGGAAGCGTGGAACTCTGTGTGATGAAGTCACACATCAGAAGGCATTCTCTATGAAAGCTATTCTCCAGTTGTTATGAACAATACTTCCTTTTTCACAGTGGGCCCAAATTAGCTCCCCATTATCACTTTACTGATTCCACGAAAAGAGTGTTAGCAAAATGCTTCCTGAGGAATAATTTGTAACTCTGTGAGATGAATTCACAGATCACAAAAAAGTTTCTCAGAAAGCTTCTCGTTCTTTTCTAACTGATGATATTTCCTTTATCAGCCCAGGCCTTCATGCGATCCAAATTATCCTTTCGTAGTTTCGTCGAAGACAGTGTTAATGGACTGCTCCATGAAATATAAGTGTAAATCTGTGATATGAATTCACCCATCAACAAGAATTTTCTGAGGAGCGTCTTTCTACTTTTCATCTGAGGAGATTTCCTTTTTTACCAAAAGCTTCATTGCGCTGAGAAATATCATACTGCATATTTCCAGCAAACTGTGTTAGCAAACTGATGACTGAACTGAAACGTGTCACTCTGTTAGTGGCATTCACACATTGCAATGCAGTTTCTCAGAAGGCTTCTTTCCATTTTCTGTCTGAGAATATATCCTTTCTCACCATAGCCTTCAATGAGCTCCCAAATATCACATTGCAGAATCCATGGCAACACTGTTAGCAAACTGTTCCAAGAAGGGAAGCGTGGAAATCTGTGTGATGAAGTCCACATCAGAAAGCAATCTCTCCAAAAACCTATTCTCTATTTGTTATGTGAGGATACTTCCTTTTTCACAGTGGGCTGGAATTGGCTCCCAAGTATCCCTTTACAGATTCCACGAAAAGAGTTAGCAAACTGTTTTCTGAGGAATAAGTTGTTACTCTGTGACATGAATTCACAGATCACAAAGAAATTGCTCACAATGCTTCTCTCTCCTTTTTAACTGATGACATTTCCATTGCCAACGCAGGCCTCCATGCGATCCAAAGTAACCTTTCTTAGTTTTTCAAAGACAGTGGTAATGGCCTGCTCCATGAAATATAAGTGTAACTCTGTGACATGAATTCACACACCAACAAGAAGTTTCCAAGGAAGTTTCTTTCTAGTTTTCATCTGAGGAGATTTCCTTTGTCACCATAAGCTTTATTACGCTGAGAAATATCCCATTTCAGATTTCCTGAAAACTGTGTTAGCAAACTGATGACTGAAGAGAAACGTCAATCTCACAATCTCACAGAAAGCAATCTCACAGAAAGCTATTCCTTACTTGTTATGTGAGGATACTTCCTTTTTCACAGTGAGCCCGAATTGGCTCCCAAATATCACCTTACAGATTCCACGAAAAGAGTGTTAGCAAACCGCTTCCTGAGGAATAAGTTGCAGGTCTGTGAGATGAATTCAGAAATCACAAAGAAATATCTCAGAACACTTCTCTCTCCTTTTTAACTGATAATATTTCCGTTGCCAGTGCCGGCCTCCATGTGATCCAAAGTAACCTTTCTTAGTTTCTTCAAAGACAGTGTTAACGGCCTGCTCCATGAAATATAAGTGTAACTCTGTGAGATGAATTCACCCATCAATGAGAAGTTTCTAAGGAAACTTCTTTCTAGTTTTCATCTGAATAGATTTCCTTTGTCACCATAAGCTTCATTGCGCTGAAGAATATCCCATTGCAGATTTCCAGAAAACGGTGTTAGCAAAGTGAAGACTGAAGAGAAAGATGACTGAAGAGAAACGGGTAACACTTTGAGTTGCATTCACACATTGTAATGCAGTTTCTCAGAAGGCTTCTTTCCAGTTTCTGCCTGAGGATGTATCCCTTGTCACCATAGCCCTCAATGAGCTCCCAAACATCCCATTGCAGAATCCACAGTAACAGTGTTAGCAAAATGTTCCATGAAGTGAATGTTCGTACTCTCTAAGATGAAGTCACACATCAGAAAGCAATCTCTCAGAAAGCTCTTCTCTAGTTGTTATGTGAGGATACTTCCTTTTTCACAGTGGGCCCGAATTGGCTCCCAAATATCACTTTACAGACTACAGGAAAAGAGTGTTAGCAAACTGCTTCCTGATGAATAAGTTGTAAATCAGTGAGATGAATTCACAGATCACAAAGAAATTTCTCAGAAAGCTTCTTTCTCGTTTTTCACTGATGATATTTCCTTTTCCAGCCCAGGCCTCCATCCGATCCAAAGTAACCTTTCTTAGTTTGTTAAAAAACAGTGTTAATGTCCTGCTCCATGAAATATAAGTGTAACTTTGTGAGATGAATTCACACATGAACAAGAAGTTTCTAAGGAAACTTCTTTCAAGTTTTCATGTGAGCAGATTTCCTTTGTCACAAGAAGCTTCATTGTGCTGGGAAATATCCCATTGCAGATTTCCAAAAACAGTGTTAGCAAACTGAGGACTGAAGAGAAACATGTAGCTCCGTGAGTTGCATTCACACATTGCAATGCAGTTTCTAAGAAGGCTTCTTTCCAGTTTCTGCCTGAGGATATATACCTTCTCACCATAGCCCTCAATGAGCTCCCAAATATCATATTGAAGAATCCAAGGCAACATTGTTAGCAAACTGTTCCAGGAAGGGAAGTGTGGATTTCTGTCTTTTGAAGTCATATATAAGAAAGCAATCTCTCAGAAAGCTATTCTCTAGTTGTTATGTGAGGATACTTCCTTTTTCACATTGGGCACGAATTGGCTCCCAAATATCACTTTACAGATTCCACGAAAAGAGTGTTAGCAAACTGCTTCCTGAGGAATAAGTTGTTACTCTGTGAGATGAATTCACAGATCACAAAGAAATTTCTCAGAATGCTTCTATCTCGTTTTTCACTGATGATATTTTCTTTGCCAGCGCAGGCCTCCATGCGATCCAAAGTAACCTTTCTTAGTTTCTTCAAAGACAGTGTTAATGGCCGGCTCCACGAAATATAAGTGGAATTCTGTGAGATGAATTCACACATCAACAAGAAGTTTCTAAGGAAGCTTCTTTCTAGTTTTCATCTGAGGAGATTTCCTTTGTCACCACAATCTTCATTGCGCTGAGAAATATCCCATTGCAGATGTCCAGAAAACTGTGTTAGCAAACTGATGACTGAAGAGAAACATGTAACTCTGTGAGTTGCATTCACACATCACAATGCAGTTTCTCACAAGGCTTCTTTCCAGTTTGTGTCTGAGGATATATTCTTTCTCATCATAGCCCTCAAAGAACTCCCAAATATCACATTGCAGTATCCACGGCAACACTGTTACCAAACTGTTCCATGAAGTTAAGGGTGGAACTCTGTGTGATGAAGTCACACATCAGAAAGCAATCTCTCTGAAAGCTATTCTCTACTTGTTATGTGAGGATATTTCCTTTTTCAGTGTGCCCAAATTGGCTACCAAATATCACTTTACACATTCCACGAAAAGAGTGTTAGCAAACTGCTTCCTGAGGAATAAGTTGTAACTGTGAGAGATAAATTCAGAGATCACAAAGAAATTTCTCAGAAAGCTTCTCTCTCGTTTTTCTCTGATGATATTTCCTTTGCCAGCGCAAGCCTCCATGCGATCCAAAGTAACCTATCTTTGTGTCTTCAAAGACAATGTTGATGTCCTGTTCCATGAAATATAAGTGTAACTCTGTGAGATGAATTCACACATCAACAAGAAGTTTCTAAGGAAGCTTCTTTCTAGTTTTCATCTGAAAAGATTTCCTTTGTCAGCATTAGCTTCATTGTGCTGAGAAATATCCCATTGCAGATTTCCAGAAAACTGTATTAGCAAACTGATGACTGAAGAGAAACGTGTAACTCTGTGAGTTGCATTCACACATCGGAATGCAGTTTCTCAGAAGGCTACTTTCCAGTTTCTGGCTGAGGATATATCCTTTCTCACCATAGCCCTCAATGAGCTCCCAAATAACACATTGCAGGATCCACGGCAACAGTGTTAGCAAACTGTTCGGAGAAGAGAAGCATGGAAATCTGTGTGATGAAGTCAAATATCAGAAAGCAATCACTCAAAAAGCTATTCTCTAGTTGTTATGTGAGGATACTTCCTTTTTCACAGGGGGCCCGAATTGGCTCCCAAATATCACTTTACAGATTCCAGGAAAAGAGTGTTAGCAAACTGCTTCTTGATGAATAAGATGTAAATCTGTGAGATGAATTCACAGATCACAAAGAAATTTCTCAGAAACCTTCTTTCTCGTTTTTAAATGATGATATTTCCTTTTCCAAAACAAGCCTTCATGCAATCCAAAGTAACCTTTCTTGGTTACTGAAAGACAGTGTTAATGTCCTGCTCCATGAAGTATATGTGTAACTCTGTGAGATGAATTCACACAACAACTAGAAGTTTCTAAGTAATATTCTTTCAAGTTTTCATGTGAGGAGATTTCCTTTGTCAGCATAAGCTTCATTTTGCTGGAAAATATCCCATTGCAGATTTCCAGAAAACTGTGTTAGCAAACTGATGACTGAAGTGAAACGTGTAGCTCTGTGAGTTGCATTCACACATCGCAATGCAGTTTCTCAGAAGGCTTCCTTCCAGTTTCTGCCTGAGGATATATCCCTTCTCATCATAGCCGTCAATGAGCTCCCAAATATCACATTGCAGAATCCAAGGGAACAGTGTTAGCAAACTGGTCCAGGAAGGGAAGGGTGGAAGTCTGTCTTTTGAAGTCACATTTCAGAAAGCAATGTCTCAGAAAGCTCTTCTCTAGTTGTTATGTGAGGATACCTCCTTTTTCACAGTGGGCCCGAATTGGCTCCCAAATATCACTTTACAGATTCCACGAAAAGAGTGTTAGCAAACTGCTTCCTGAGAAATAAGTTGTAACTCTGTGAGATGAATTCACAGATCACAGAGAAATTTCTCAGAAAGCTTCTGTCTCGTTTTTCACTGATGATATTTCTTTTGCCAGCGCAGGCCTCCATGCGATCCAAAGTAACCTTTCTTAGTTTCTTCAAAGACAGTGTTAATGGCCAGCTCCATGAAATATAAGTGTAACTCTATGAGATGAATTCACACATCAACAAGAAGTTTCTAAGGAAGCTTCTTTCTTGTTTTCTTCTAAGGAGATTTCCTTTGTCACCAGAAGCTTCATTGAGCTGAGGAATATCCCCTTGAGGATTTCCAGAAAACTGTGTTATCAAACTGAGGACTGCAGAGAAACGTGTATCTCTGTGAGTTGCATTCACACACCGCAATGCAGTTTCTCAGAAGGCTTCTTTCCAGTTTCTGTCTGAGGATATATCCTTTCTCACCATAGCCCTCAATGAGCGCCCAAATATCACATTGCAGAATCCACAGCAACAGTGTTACCAAACTGTCCCCAGAAGGGAAGGGTGGAACTCTGTGTGATGAAGTCACACATCAGTAAGCAACCTCTCAGAAAGATATTCTCTAGCTGTGATGTGAGGATACATCCTTTTTCACAGTGGGCCCGAATTGGCTCCCAAATATCACTTTACAGATTCCACGAAAAGAATGTTAGCAAAATGCTTCCTGAGGAATAAGTTGTTACTCTGTGAGATGAATTCACAGATCACAAAGAAATTTCTCAGAATGCTTCTCTCTCGTTTTTCACTGATGATACGGTCTTTGCCAGCGCAGGCCTCCATGCGATCCAAACTAACCTTTCTTTGTTTCTTCAAAGACAGTGTTAATGGCCTGCTCCATGAAATATAAGTGTAACTCTGTGAAATGAATTCACACATCAAGAAGAAGTTTTTAAGGAAGCTTCCTTCTAGTTTTCATCTGAGGAAATTTCCTTTGTCACCCTAAGCTTCATTGCGCTGAGAAATATCCCATTGCAGATTTCCAGACAACTGTGTTAGCAAACTGATGACTGAAAAGAAACGTGTAACTCTTTGAGTTGCATTCACACATTGCTATGCGGTTTCTCAGAAGTCTTCTTTCCAGTTTCTGTCTGAGGATATATCCTTTCTCACCATAGCCCTTAAACAGCTCCCAAATATCACATTGCAGAATCCAAGGCAACAGTGTTAGCAAACTGTTATAAGAATGGAAGGGTGGAACTCTTTGTGATGAAGTCACACATCAGAAAGCAATCTCCCAGAAAGTTATTCTCTAGTTGTTATGTGAGGATACATCCTTCTTCACAGTGGGCCCGAATTGGCTCCCAAATATCACTGTACAGATTCCATGAAAAAAGTGCTAGCAAACTATTTCCTGAGGAATAAGTTGTAACTCTGTGAGATGAAATCACAGATCACAAAGAAATTTCTCAGAACGCTTCTCACTCGTTTTGAACTGATGATATATCCTTTACCAGTGCATGCCTCCATGCGATGCAAAGTAACCTTTCTTAGTTTCTTCAAAGATAGTGTTAATGGCCTGCTCCATGAAATATAAGTGTAACTATGTGAGATGAATTCACACATCAACAAGCATCTTCTAAGGAAGCCTCTTTCTAGTTTTCATCTGAGGAGATTTCCTTTGTCACCACAAGCTTCATTGCGCTGAGAAATTACTGATTGCTGATTTCCAGAAAACTGCGTTAGCAAACTGATGACGACAGACAAACGTGTAACTCTGTGAGTTGCATTCACACATCGCAATGCAGTTTCTCTGAAGGCTTCTTTCCAGTTTCTGCCTGAGGATATATTCCTTCTAACCTTAGCCCTCAATGAGCTCCCAAATATCACTTTACACATTCCACGAAAAGAGTTTTAGCAAACTGCATCCTGAGAAATAATTTGCAACTCTGTGAGATGAATTCACAGATCACAAAGAAATTTCTCAGAAAGCGTCTCTCTCGTTTTTCACTCATGACATTTCCTTTGCCAGCGCAGGCCTCCATGCAATCCAAAGTAACCTTTCTTAGTTTCTTCAAAGACAGTGTTAATTGCCTGCTCCATGAAATATAAGTGTAACTCAGTGAGATGAACTCACTCATCAATAAGAGGTTTCTAAGGAAGCTTCTTTCTAGTTTTCATCTGAGGAGATTTCCTTTATCACCATAAGCTTCATTGCGCTGATAAATATCCCATTGCAGATTTCCAGAAAACTGTGTTAGCAAACTGATGACTGAAGAGAAACGTGTAACTCTGTGAGTTGCATTCACACATCGCAATGCAGTTTCTCAGAAGGCTTCTTTCCAGTTTCTGTCTGAGGATATATACTTTCTCACCATAGCCCTCAATGAGCTCCCAAATATCACATTGCAGAATCCACGGCAACAGTCTTAGCAAACTGTTCCAAGAAGGAAAGCGTGGAACTATTTGTGATGTAGTCACACATCAGAAAGCAATCTCTCAGAAAGCTATTCTCTAATTGTTATGTGAGGATACTTCCTTTTTCACAGTGGGCCCGAATTGGCCCCCAAATATCAATTTACAGATTCCACGAAAAGAGTGTTAGCAAACTTCTTCCTGAGGAATAAGTTGTAACTCTGTGAGATGAAATCACAGATCACAAAGCAATTTCTCAGAAAGATTCTCTCTCGTTTTTCACTGGTGATATTTCCTTTGCCAGCGCAGGCCTCCATGCGATCCAAAGTAACCATTCATAGTTTCTTCAAAGACAGTGTTAATATCCTGCTCCTTGAAATATAAGTGTAACTCTGTGAGATGAATTCACACGTCAACAAGAAGTTTCCAAGGAAGCATCTTTCTAGTTTTCATCTGAGGAGATTTCCTTTTTCACCATAAGATTCATTGTGCTGTGAAATATCCCATTGCAGATTTCCAGAAAACTGTGTTAGCAAACTCATGACTGAAGAGAAAGATGTAACTCTGTGAGTTGCATTCCCACATCGCAATGCAGTTTCTCAGAAGTCTTCCTTCCTCTTTCTGCCTGAGGATATATCCCTTCTCACCATAGCCCTCGATGAGCTCCCAAGTATCACATTGCAGAATCCACAGGAACAGAGTTCCCAAACTGTTCCAAGAAGGGAAGGGTATAACTCTGTGTGATGTAGTCATATATCAGAAAGCAACCTCTCAGAAAGCTATTGTCTAGTTGGTATGTGAGGATACTTCCTTTTTCACAGTGGACCCGAATTGGCTCCCAAATATCACCTTACAGATTCCTCAAAAAGAGTGTTAGCAAACTGCTTCTTGAGGAATAAATTGTAGCTCTGTAGGTGAATTCACAGATCACAAAAAAATTTCTCAGAAAGCTTCTATGTCGTTTTTAACTGATGATATTTCCTTTGCCAGCGCAGGCCTCCATGCAATCCAAAGTTACTTTTCTTAGGTTCTTCAAAGAGTGTGTTAATGGCCTGCTCCATGAAATATAAGTGGAACACTCTGAGATGAATTCACACATCAACCAGAAGTTTCTAAGGAAGCTTCTTTCTAGTTTTCATCTGAGGAGATTTCCTTTTTCACCATAAGCTTCATTGCGCTTAGAAATACCACATTGCAGATTTCCAGAAAATTGTGGTACCACACTGATAAGTGAAGAGAAACGTGTAACTCTCTGAGTTGCATTCACACATCGCAATGCAGTTTCTCAGAAGGCTTCTTTCCAGTTTCTGCGTGAGGACATATTCCTTCTCACCTTAGCCCTCAATGAGCTCCCAAATATCACTTTATACATTCCACAAAAACAGTGTTAGAAAAAATGAATCCTTTGAAATAAGTTGTAACTCTGTGAGATGAATTCACATATCAAAAAGAAATTTCTCAGAAAGCGTCTCTCTAGTTTTTCACTCATGATATTTCCTTTGCTAGCGCAGGCCTCCATGCGATCCAAAGTGACCTTTCTTACTTTCTTCAAAGACAGTGTTAATTGCCTGCTCCATGAAATATAAGTGTAACTCAGTGAGATGGATTCACTCATCACAAGAAGTTTCTAAGGAAGCTTCTTTCTAGTTTTCATCTGAGGAGATTTCCTTTGTCACCACAAGCTTCATTGCGCTGATAAATATCCCATTGCAGATTTCCAGAAAACTGTGTTAGCAAACATACGACTGAAGAGAAAAGTGTAACTCTGTGAGTTGCATTCACACATCGCAATGCAGTTTCTCAGAAGGCTTCTTTCCAGTTTCTGCCTGAGTATATATACTTTCTCACCGTAGCCCTCAATGAGCTCCCAAATATCACATTGCAGAATCCACGGCAACAGTCTTAGCAAAGTGTTCCAAAAAGGGAAGCGTGGAACTATTTGTGATGTAGTCACACATCAGAAAGCAATCTCTCAGAAAGCTGTTCTCTAATTGTTATGGGAGGATACTTCCTTTGTTACAAAGGGCCCGAATTGGCCCCCAAATATCAATTTACAGATTCCACGAAAAGAATGTTAGCAAACAGCTTCCTGAAGAAGAAGTTGTAATTCTGTGAGATGAAACCACAGATCACAAAGAAATTTCTCAGAGAGCTTCTCTCTCGTTTTTAACTGATGATATTTCGTTTATCAGCGCAGTCCTCCATGCTATCCAAAGGAGCATTCTTAGTTTTCAAACACTGTGTTAATGGCCTGCTCCATGAAATATAATTGGAACTATGTGAGATGAATTTACACATCAACAGGAAATTTCTATGGAAGCTTTTTTCTAGTTTTCATCCAAGGAGATTTCGTTTGTCACCATAATCTTCATTGCGCTGAGAAATATCGCATTGCAGGTTTCAGGAAAACTGTGATAGCAATCTGATGACTGAAGAGAAACGTGTAACTCTATGAGTGGCATTCACAAGTCGCAATGCAGTTTCTCAAAAGGCTTCTTTCCAGTTTCTGTCAGAGGATACTTCCTTTCACACCATAGCCCTCTATGAGTTCCCAAATATCACATTGCAGAATACACAGCAACAGTGTTTGCAAAGTGTTCCAAGAAGGGAAGTGTGGAACTCGGTGTGATGAAGTCACACTTCAGAAAGCAATCTCTCAGAAAGCTATTCTCTAGTTGTTATGTGAGGATTCTTCCTTTTTCACAGTGGCCCCGAATTGGCTCCCAACTATCACGTTACAGATTATACGAAAAGAGTGTTAGCAAACTGCTTCCTGACTAATAATTTGTGACTCTATGAGATGAATTCACAAATCACAAAGAAATTTCTCAGAAAGATCTCTCGTCTTTAACTGATGATATTTCCTTTACCAGCGCAGGACTCCATGCGATCCAAAGTAACCTTTCTTAGTTTCTTCAAAGAGAGTGTTATTGGCCTTTTCCATGATATATAAGTGTAACTCTGTGAGATGAATTCACACATCAACAAGAAGGTTCTAAGGAAGCTTCTTTATAGTATTCATCTGAGGAGATTTACTTTGTCACCATATTCTTCATTGCTCTGAGAAATATCCCATTGCAGATTTCCAGAAAACTGTGTTAGCAAACTGATGACTGAAGAGAAACGTGTAACACTGTGAATTGCATTCACGGATCACAATGCAGTTTCTCAGAAGGCTTCTTTCCAGATCTGAGGATATATCCTTTCTTACCATAGCCCTCAAAGAAATCCCAAATATCACATTGCAGAATCCACGACAAGAGTGTTAGCAAACATTTCCAAGAAGAGAAGGGTGGAACTATGTGTGATGAAGTCAAACATCAGAAAGCTATCACTCAGAAAGCTATTTCCTTGTTGCTATGTGAGGATATTTCCTTTTTCACAGTGGGCCCGAATTGGCTCCCAAATATCACATAACACATTGCACGAAAAGAGTGTTAGCAAACTGCTACCTGAGGAATAAGTTAGAACTCTCTGAGATGAATTCACAGATCACAAAGAAATTTCTCAGAAAGGTTCTCTCTCGTTTTTAACTGATGATATTTCCTTTATCAGCACAGGCCTCCATGTGATCCAAAGTAAACTTTCTTAGATTCTTCAAAGACAGAGTTAATGCCCTGTTCCAAGAAATATAAGTGTAACTGTGTGTGATGAATTCACACATCAACAAGAAGTTTCCAAGGAATCTTCTTTCTAGTTTTCCACTGAGGAGATTTCTTATGACACCATGAGCTTCATTGCGCTGAGTAATATCCCATTGCAAATTTCCAGAAAAATGTGTTAGCAAAGTGATGACTGAAGAGAAACTTTCAACTCTGTGAGGTGCATTCACACATCGCAATGCAGTTTCTCAGAAGGCTTCTTTCCAGTTTCTTTCTAAAGATATATCCTTTCTCACCATAGCCCTCAATGAGTTCCCAAATATAACATTGCAGAATCCACGACAACACTGTTAGCAAACTGTTCCAAGAAGGGAAGGGTGGAAATCTGTGTGATGAAGTCACACATTAGAAAGCAATCTCTCAGAAAGGTATTCTCTACTTTTTATGTGAGGATACTCCTTTTTCACAGTGGGCCCGAATTGGCTCCCAAATATCAGTTTACAGATTCCACGAAAGGAGTGTTAGCAAATTGCTTCCTGAGGAATAAGTTGTAACACTGTGACATGAATTCACAGATCACAAAAAAATTTCTCATAAGGTATCTCTCTCGTTTTTAACTGATAATATTTCCTTTATCAGCGCAGGCCTACATGCGATCAAAACTAACCTTTCTTAGTTTCTTCAAAGACAGTGTTAATGGCCTGCTCCAGGAAATATCAGTGTAACTCTGTGAGATGAATTCACACATCAACAAGAAGTTTCGAAGGAAGCTTCTTTCTAGTTTGAATCTGAGGAGATTTCCTTTGTCACCATAAGCTTCATTGCGCTGAGAAGTATCCCATTGCAGTTTCCAGAAAACTGTGTTAGCAAACTGATGACTGAAGTGAAACGTGAAACTCTTTTACTTGCATTCACCCACCTCAATGCGGTTTCTCAGAAGGCTTCTTACAAGTTGCTGTCTGAGGATATATCCTTTCTCACCATAGCCCACTATGAGCTCCCATATATCACATTGCAGAATCCACGGCAACAGTGTTTGCAAACTGTTCCAAGAAGGGAAGCGTGGAACTCTGTGTGATGAAGTCACACTTCAGAAAGCAATATCTCAGAGCTATTCTCTAGTTGTTATGTGAGGATAATTCCTTTTTCACAGTGGCCCGAATTGGATCCCAAATATCACTTTACAGATTCCACAAAAAGACTGTTACTAAACTGCTTCCTGAGGAATAAGTTGTAACTCCTTGAGGTGAATTAACAGATCACAAAGAAATTTCTCAGAAAGCCTCTCTCTCGTTTTTAACTGACGATATTTCCTTTATCAGCGCAGGTATAAATGCGGTCCAAAGTAACCTTTCTTAGTTTCTTCAAAGAGAGTGTTACTGGCCTACTCCATGAAATATAAGTGTAACACTGTGAGATGAATTCACACATCAAAAAGAAGTTTCTAAGGAAGCTTTTTTCTAATTTTCATCTGAGGAGATTTACTTTGTCACCATGAGCTTCATTGCACTGAGAAATATCCCATGGCAGATATCCAGAAAACTGTGTTAGCAAACTGATGACTGAAGAGAAATGTGTAACTCTGTGAGTTGCATTCACACATCGCAATGCAGTTTCTCAGAAGGCTTCTTTCCAGTTTCTGTCGGGGGATATATTCTTTCTTACCATACCCATCTATGACCTCCCAAATATCACATTGCAGAATCCAGGGCAACAGAGTTAGCAAACTGTTCCAAGAAGGGAAGGGTGGAACACTGTGTGATGAAGTCACACAAGAGAAAGCAATATCTCAGAAAGCTATTCTTTAGTTGTTATATGAGGATACTTCCTTTTTTACAGTGGGCCCGAATTGGCTCCCAAATATCACTTTACAGATTCCATGAAAAGAGTTTTATGAAACTGCTTCCTGAATAATAAGTTTTAACTCTGTGAGATGAATTCACAGATCACATAGAAATTTCTCAGAAAGCTTCTCTCTCATTTTTAACTGATGATTTTCCTTTAACAGTGCAGGCCTCCATGTGATACAAAGTAAGCTTTCTTAGTTTCTTCAAAGACAGTGTTAATGGCCTGCTCCATGAAATATAAGTGTAACTCAGTGAGAAGAATTCACACATCAATAGGAAGTTTCTAAGGAAGATTCTTTTTAGTTTTCATCTGAGGATATTTCCTTTGTCACCGTAAGCTACATTGCGCTGAGAAATATCCCATTGCAGATTTCCATAAAACTGTGTTAGCAAACTGATGACTGAAGAGAAACGAGTAACTCTGTGAGTTGCATTCACACATCACAATGCAGTTTCTCAGAAGGCTTCTTTCCAGTTTCTGTCTGAACATATATCCTTTCTCACCATAGCGCTCAATGAGCTCTCAAATATCACATTTCAGAATCACGGCAACCATGTTAGTAAACTGTTCCAAGAAGGGAAGGGTGGAACTCTGTGTGATGAAGTCACACAGCAGAAAGCAATCTCTCAGAAAGCTCTTCTCTAGTTGCTATGTGAGGATATTTCCTTTTACACAGTGGACCCGAATTGGCTCACAAATATCACTTTACAGATTCCATGAAAAGATTGTTAGCAAACTGCTTCCTGAGGAATAAGTTGAAACTGTGTGAGATGAATTCACAGATCACTAAGAAATTTCTCAGAAAGCTTCTCTCTCGTTTTTAACTGATGATAATTCCTTTACCATCACAGGCCTCCATGCGATCCAAAGTAACCTTTCTTAGTTTCTTCATAGACAGTGTTAATGTCCTGCTCCATGAAATATAAGTGTAACTCTGTGAGATGAATTCACACAGCAAAAGGAAGTTTATAAGGAGGTTTCTTTCAAGCTTTCATCTGAGGAGATTTCCTTTGTCACTGTAAGCTTCATTGTGCTGAGAAATATCCAACTGCAGATTTCCAGAAAACTGTGTTAGCAAACTGATGACACAAAGGAATCGAGTAACTCTCTGAGTTGCATTCACTCATTGCAATGCAGTTTCTCAGAAGGCTTCGTTCCAGTTTCTGTCTGAGGATATATCCTTTCTCACCATAGCCCTAATGAGCTCCCATGCAGAATCCACGGCAACAGTGTTAGCAAAGTCTTCCAAGAAGGGAAGCGTGGAAATCAGTGTGATGAAGTCACACATCAGAAACCAATCTCTCAGAAAGCTATTCCCTAGTTGTTATGTGAGGATACTTCCTTTTCACAGGGGGCCCGAATTGGCTCCCAAATATCACTGTACAGATTCCACGAAAAGAATGTTAACAAACTGCTTCCTATGGAACATGTTGTAACTCTGTGAGATGAATTCACAGATCGCAAAGAAATTTCTCAGAAAGCATCTCTCTCGTTTTTAACTGATGATATTTCCTTTGCCAGCGCATGCCTCCATGCGATCGAAAGTAACATTTCTTAGTTTCTTCAAAGACAGTGTTAATGGCCTACTCTATGAAATATAACTGTTTTTCTGTGAGATGAATTCACACAGCAACAAGAAGTTTCTAAGGAAGCTTCTTTCTAGTTTTCATCTGAGGAGATTTCCTTTGTCACCATAAGCTTCATTGCGCTGAGAAATATCCCATTGCAGATTTCCAGAAAACTGTGTTAGCAAACAAATGACTGAAGGGAAACGTGTAACTCTGTGAGTTGCATTCACACATTGCAATGCAGTTTCTCAGAAGGCTTCTTTCCAGTTTCTGTCTGAGAATACATTCTTTCTCAGCCTAACCCTCAATGAGCTCCCAAATATCACATTGCAGAATCCACGGCCACAGTGTTAGGAAACTGTTCCAAGAAGGGAAGTGTGGAACTCTGTCTGATGAAGTCACGCATCAGAAACCAAACTCTTAGAAAGCTATTCTGTAGTTCTTATGTGAGGATAATTCCGTTATCACAGTGGGCCCGATTTGGCTCCCAAATATGACTTTACAGATACCATGAAAGGGTGTTAACAAACTGCTTCCTGCAGAATACGTTGTAACTCTGAGAGATGAATTCACAGATCACAAAGAAATTTCTCAGAAACGTTCTCTCTCGTTTCTAACTG
This sequence comes from Piliocolobus tephrosceles, assembly GCF_002776525.5. NCBI lineage: Eukaryota > Metazoa > Chordata > Mammalia > Primates > Cercopithecidae > Piliocolobus > Piliocolobus tephrosceles. The sequence continues at coordinate 279 of NW_022303064.1, read as the reverse complement.
ATGATATTTCCTTTATCAGCGCGGGCCTCTATGCGATCCTAAGTAACCTTTCTTAGTTTCTTCAAATACAATGTTAACGGCCTGCTCCATGAAATATATGTGTAACTCTGTGAGATGAATTCACACATCAACAAGAAGTTTCTAAGGAAGGTTCTTTCTAGTTTTCATCTGACGAGATTTCCTTTGTCAATATAAGCATCGTTACGCTGAGAAATGTCGCATTGTTGATTTTCAGAAAACTGTGTTAGCAAACTGATGACTGAAGAGAAACGTGTAACT
>NW_022303063.1:0-4236 GCF_002776525.5 Piliocolobus tephrosceles | reverse complement strand
CATGGTGAAACTCCATCTCTACTAAAAAATACAAAAATTAGCTGGCCATGGTGCCACGTGCCTGTAGTCCCAGCTACTCAGGAGGATGAGGCAGGAGAATCACTTGAACCCGGGAGGTGGAGCTTGCAGTGAGCCGAGATGGCACCACCGCACTCCAGACTGGCGACAGAGTGAGACTCCGTTTCAAAAAAAATAAAAGAGAGAAAAGGAGATGAGGGCAGGGAATGTTAAAGAAAAAGCGATTTGTGACACTTGCTAAAGATGGTACCAGGAAGGCTGTATTCAGGCAGACCATGGTGATAGGTATGGGGACTACTGCAAAGGGGTCTGGCAGTGGGGGAGGGAGGGGACTCAATTCCCCTCTTGTCCAACAAAGAAAGTTACTAAGAGGAAACATCAGGGGTAAGCGGTATTCTTTTTTCTTTCTTTCTTTTTGAGACAGGGTCTCGCTCTGTCACCCAAACTGGAGAGCAGTGGGGCTATCTCGGCTCACTGCAACCTCCGCTTCCTGGGTTCAAATGATTCTCCTGTCTCAGTCTCCTGAGTAGTTGGGATTACAGGCGCACACCATCAAGCTTGGCTAATTTTTGTGGTTTTTGATAGAGAAAGTATTTCTCCATGTTGGCCACGCTGGTCTTGAGCTCATGACTTCAAGTGATCTGCCCACCTCGCCCTCCCAAAGTGCTGGGATTACAGGTGTGAGCCTCTGCACCTGGACTGTTAGTGAAATCCTTGTTAGAACAACTTGACAAAATTCTTGCTGAAAGCAGGACAGGGTAAGAAGATAGTGAGGGTGGTCAGATATCGAGGGTAGGGGATTTTCACTAAATTGACAAGATTCTTGCTCAAACTGGATTCCACAAGGACAGAGAGGGAAGTCCAGTGTGAGGCCTAGTCAGAAGGGACTCAGAGGAGTTCAACTAAAGTTTTGATCAATGGAGACTTTGTTAGCAAAGGACATTTAATACCTTTTTAAAAATTTTCTTCCATTTGGCTGGGCGCAGTGGCTCACACCTGTAATCCCAGCACTTTGGGAGGCCGAGGTGGGTGGATCACCTGAAGTGAGGAGTTTGAGACCAGCCTGGCCAACATAGAGAAACCTCCTCTCTACTAAAAATACAAAAAAATTAGATGGGCATGGTGGTAGGCACCTGTAATCCCAGCTACTCAGGAGGCTGAGGTAGGAGAATTGCTTGAACTCTGGAGGTGGAGGCTGCAGAGAGCTGAGGTCATGCCGCTGCATTCCAGCCTGGGTGACAGAGCAAGACTCTATCTCAAAAAAAAAAAAAAAAAAGAAAGAAAGAAAGAAAAGAAAAGAAAAAAATAATTCATTTGCTTTGTCTTTGCAATGGTCAGTGGCAAGAGTCCAAATATATATTTATATATTTATTGGAGAAAAAAAAGATTCTTAGTTGAAATAGAGAAAAGTTGACTACTAGAAACCCTTTTCTTGCAGGGAGCTGGGGTAAGGTCCAGTTCTGTCACCCAGGCTGGAGTGCAGTGGTGCAATCTTGGCTCACTACAGCCTCAACCTCTGAGGCTGAAGTGATCCTCCCACCTCAGTCTCCCAAGTAGCTGGGACTACAGGCACGCCACCAGCATGACTAGCTAACTTTTGTTTTTGGGTATTTTTTATAGAAGCAGGGTCTGTAGAAATCTTTTGTTTTTCTTTTTGGAGACAGGGTCTCACTCTGTTGCCCAGGCTACAGTGCAGTGGTATAATCTTGGCTCACTGCAACCTCTGCCTCCCAGGCTCAAGCCATCCTCCCACTGCAGCCTCCCTACTAGCTGGGACCACAGACATGTGCCACCATGCCCAGCTGATTTTTGTATTATTTGTAGAGACGGGGGGGGTCTCACTTTGTTGCCCAGGCTGGTCACGAACTCCTGAACTCAAGTCATCTGCCCGCCTCAGCCTCATGAAGTGCTGGGATTACAAGAAAATCCTTTGATTCTGAGGTGAGGAGCCAGTTCACACTTCCCAGTACTCTGACTTTTCCCACCTTCTTAAAAGAACAAATACCCATGAAGCATTTAAAACATTCCATAATGTTTGAGGAGGATTGATTGAGGATTGGAATAATGATCATTATGTTAACAGAAATCATTTCTGGGTAGTGAGATTACAAGCAATTTTCTTTATTTATCTGAGCTTTCCTGTACTTTCCAAAAATTCTACAACAAAGAAAGGCCTCAATAATTTTTGGTTTGAAAGGAGTTAAGGCAGCTGGCTCTCCTGCACTTGGGGCCATCAAAACCAGTAAGTTTTCTAACCAAAATGAGGAGACCCCACTATTCTATCACCCCATTGGACTTGGGGTCAAAGGGCAGGTCTCAAAGCCTAAAAATATTACCTCCTTGAAAGAATGCTGGAGCCCCAGTGTGTCAAGAAGGCTTGCAACCAAGCACCCTGGCACAGGAGCAAGTTAGCAAAATTCTTATGATTTGAAACATGGAAAATCAGACTGACCCTTCTGGCTACCAAAAAAGAAAAAGAAAAAAAGAAAGAAGAAGAAGAAGAAAGTATGAAAGCCTAAGGCAAGATGACAAACCTAGTTTCAGGATTATAAAGGAGAAACCACTTCTCTTCAGTTGTATTATAACAGAGGGTGTAAAGCTGGGCCTCATATCCCACTCTTTACATGCAAATCCCATAAAAAATGAGCTGGCTGTACTCCAGGTGCCCAGATCTCAAAGGAACTCTGTTTCCAATGAAGCCCCTGTCCTCTAGCCCCAACTTTCTCTTTTCTCTGCTTTCTTATGGGAGAAGGAGAGAAAGGATGCCTTGGATCTCTTTCCTTTTACCCTGAAATTGGTTGAAAAACAAACTGCTGCTTTCTCCCTTCTCACATTGCACCTATTATCAGTTGTTTTTTGAGACTGAGTTTCTCTCTTGTTACCCAGGATGGAGTACAATGGCATAATCTCGACTCACTGCAACCTCTGCCTCTTGGGTCAAGGGATTCTCCTGCCTCAGCCTCCCTAGTAGCTGGGAATACAGGTGCTCGAAACCATGCCTGGCTAATTTTTTTGTATTTTTAGTAGAGACAGAGTTTCACCATGTTGACCAGGCTGGTCTCAAACTCCTGACCTCAGGTGATCCACCTGCCTTGGCCTCCCAAAGCACTGGGATTACAAGTGTGAGCCACTGAGCCACTGTGCCCAGCCCTATCACCAATATATTTTTTTTTTTTTTTGATTGGGAGTCTCACTCTTTCACCCAGGCTGGAGTGCCATGGTGCAATCTCAGCTCACTCCAACCTTCGCTTCCCAGGTTCAAGCTATTCTCCTGCTTCAGACTCCTGAGTAGCTGGGACTACAGGCGTGTGCCACAATGCCTGGCTAATTTTTTGTGTTTTTAATAGAGATGGGGTTTCACCGTGTTAGCTAGGATGATCTCAATCTCCTGACCTTGTGATCCACCTACCTCGGCCTCCCAAAGTGCTAGGATTACAGGTGTAAGCCACGGCACCAGGCCTCAAGACCAAAAACTTTTACATGATACCCACAATACTCTGGCTAAATGTCATAGAAAAAAACTGGGTCCACCCCCATCTCACAGTAAAGGCCAATTGGGGAGCCTAGACTTCCATCCTTGCCAGGTTGTAAAGATGTATCCCCAATTGTCCTCATGTGCCACCCAATTTATGCAGTGTTGATGGAGAAGGCACAGTGGGGAGCACTTCATCCTGGACAGTGTCAGAGGAGACCACATGGGGAGCTCGGACTTCTCATGTTACCAGCTAGAGATAGAAATTCAAGCTCCCTATGGGGAGAACCCCACTCCATGCCACACTGCCCCAGGTAGTGTCAGAGGCAGCCTAGTGGAGTGAGGACTTTGACCACAGCTCTGCAATAAAAAGGCCACCCTCTGCAGTGTCAGTGGAGGCCACGTGGAAAGCAGTAACAAGGAGCCCTTCTACTTCCCAGCCAAGGTGGTACCAGCAGAGGCCTAGTGGAGAGCCTGAATGTCTCTCCCCACCCAGAGGCACCAAAACCTCCCCACTTGTCTCTCCTTTCACTGTTAAGGATGCCTGTGTGGAAAACCTGGATTTCCACCCTGATCTGGCAGTAAAAAGGTGGCAGCCATTTTCTCCCACTAGAGCAGTGTCAGGGATTTGAGTGGTATTGGCTTAAATACCAGATTTAAATAAAATCCAGAGTTTTATAATTTCAAAATGTCCAGGTTTCAATTACAGACCACTTGTCATAGAAAAAACCAGGAAGATCTCAAAG
>NW_022303062.1:0-1511 GCF_002776525.5 Piliocolobus tephrosceles | reverse complement strand
CTTCTCAAAAGAAGACATTTATGCAAACAACAGACACATGAAAAAATGCTCATCATCACCGGCCATCAGAGAAATGCAAATCAAAACCACAATAAGATACCATCTCACACCAGTTAGAATGGCAGTCATTAAAAAGTCAGGAAACAACAGGTGTTGGAGAGGATGTGGGGAAATAGGAACACTTTTACACTGTTAGAGGGATTGTAAACTAGTTCAACCACTGCGGAAGACAGTGTGGCTATTCCTCAAGGATGTAGACCTAGAAATATCACTTGACCCAGTCATGCTATTACTGGGTATATCCCCAAAGGATTATAAATCATGCTGCTATAAAGACACATGCACACGTATGTTTACTGTAGCACTATTCACAATAGTAAAGACTTGGAACCAACCCAAATGTCCATCAATGACAGACTAGATTAAGAAAATGTGGCACATACACACCATGGAATACTATGCAGCCATAAAAAAGGATGAGTTTGCGTCCTTTGTAGGGACATGGATGCAGCTGGAAACCATCATTCTCAGCAAACTATCACAAGAACAGAAAACCAAACACCGCATGTTCTCACTCATAGGTGGTCACTGAACAATGAGATCACTTGGACACAGTAAGGGCAACATCACACACTGGGGCCTAATGTGGGGTGGCAGGAGGGGAGAAGGATAGCATTAGGAGATATACCTAATGTAAATGACGAGTTAATGGGTGTAGCACACCAACATGGCACATGTATACATATGTAACAAAACCTACACGTTGTGCACATGTACCCTAGAACATAAAGTATAATTTAAAAAATCATATCAAGTGTGAAATAAAGAAAATTATATAGAGGGAGAACAGAATCTATAAATATGCCTGATTGTGTACATACATCCATATACATACATATATGTGTTCATGCAGTAATTTTATTCTTCTAAAGCAATGCCTCTGCCTTCCACCCTCACTGTACATGTCCTAGTCCTATGATGTCCCTGGAACTGAGCACCTGATTTCCTTCTCTGCCTCCCACATGAACAGGGAATAGAAATGGAAACTACACTCTGTGGTTACTGTTGTGAAAATCCATGTTCCCCACAGGCTAGTTTGGCATCTTACATTCCAGTTCCCATTGTAAAAAAAAAAAAAAAAAAAAAAAGCAACAAACAAAAACTACAAAAGAAAGAAAAAATGAAATATTTGAAAGTCTAGAGTCACAGAGGTTCCGGATTCACCCACCACCCACAGTGACCTCTGCTGCCCTCCAGACCTGAGAGCAGTTGCGCCTGAACAGCCTGCCTCTTCACCATCCATGAAAAGAGGTGACCTTAAATTTCAATAGATTTTACTCTGTTCAAAAGGAACCAGGTCAACATTCAAAGTCAGTGATCTGAAAACTCTAAGCTTTGGCCGGAAAGTATTGGAAACATTTAACGTGCAGTGAATGAAGCAGCCTGGCCCCACTGCACACAACGCACTTGTGGGGACTCAAAAGAGGTTACTCAAGATCCGCTGGGTGGAA
>NW_022303061.1:0-2023 GCF_002776525.5 Piliocolobus tephrosceles | reverse complement strand
CACAGTACTGTAATAAGACCTCCTAGATGAGTCCCACTGTAAAAAAAGAAAAAAAAAAAAAAAGAGTATACAATCAAATTAAAACCATAGTTTAAATCATATTTAAAACATAATAGTACAAAACCATACTCATGTGGTTGATGTTCAAATCCTGAATGTAAAATTTTAAAAAGTGTACATATAATCTCAATTTTATAATTTATTATAGCTAAAACACTTTCTAAATAAAATACATAACGTGTGAACATAAAATGATTTTTTTTTTTTTTTTTGAGATGGGGTCTTCCTCCACTGCCCAGGCTGGAGTGCAATGGCGAAATCTCGGCTCACTACGACCTCCGCCTCTCAGTTCCAATGATTCTCCTGCCTCGGATTCCCATGTAGCTGGGATTACAGGCGTGTGCCACCATGCCCAGCTAATTTTTTTACTTTTAGCAGAGATGGGGTGTCACTATGTGGGCCAAGCTGGTGTCAAACTCCTGACCTCGTGATCCACCCGCCTCGGCCTCCCAAAGTGCTGGGATTACAGGCATGAACCACTGTACCCAGCCACATAAAATATTTTTTAAGAAACAAGCTAGCACTTTAGAGTCTAGATCACATCCTTTGAATACTCTGAATAAAAGCAACTTTTTATCTTTTGAAATTGGATTTAAGGGATTGAGAGATGAAGACAAGAGTCTAACAGTTTCATGTAGCATTAACTTAGAACTGTCTAAACTACTGCAAATATTCTTTACTTGAGTGCCAGAGAAGCAATAATACACAATACAAAAATCAGATGAAAGACAAAAAACCATTTCTTTTCTTATTGTTGTTTTGGTTTTTTGTTTGTTTGTTTGTTTGAGAAGGAGTCTAGCTCTGTCACCCAGGCTAGAGTGCACGGGCGCGATCTCAGCTCACTACAACCTCTGCCTCTCCGGTTCAAGCCAATTCTTCTGCCTCAGCCTCCCGAGTAGCTGGGACTACAGGCGCCCACCACCACACCTGGCTAATTTTTTTGTATTTTTAGTAGAGACGGGGTTTCATCATGTTAGCCAGGATGGTCTCAATCTCCTGACCTCATGATTCGCCCACCTCGGTCTCCCAAAGTGCTGGGATTACAGGCATGAGCCACTGTGCCCAGCCCAAAAATAGAACTTTTTTAAAAAAATAGAACATTTTTAAACCTGCCCAAACAACCTCAAAGCAATCCTTTTCCCTCAAAATACTTTAATGAGCTTATATTTTTCTATATGGCATGTAGAAAAGTGTGTAAAATTTCTAGCTTGTAGAATTATTGTAAAGGGAACGTCCATGTAGTCACCATATAATTAACTGAAATAGAGAAATGATTATACTGAGTCTCCACTTGCCAGCCTCCAAGATAAGAATCAGCTACCGACCTGATTTTTGAGATTATCAACATAACTTTCTATATACATATCAAACTATGATTTACCTTAATCTGTTTTTAAACATACAAATGGAAGAATGCAGTATTTTTAAAAATTTTCAAAAATTTTTTCAGTATTTTTAAAAGTTTTCATTGGCAAAAACTAGCTGATATGGCTATATCAGGGAGCAATTAAGTGTGGGGGCAAAACACATGGCCGTTGAAATTAATTTCAACTTATCACCTGAGACAGGTCTCACTGCTGCTTCCCATGGTACTTTTATCAAGATAGACAGGCTTGCAGATGTAAGTGCCCACCACATGTGATACACAGTTTTTCCTACTGCTTTCTTAATTTCATCCTTAGAGAACACAATTAGAAATAAGCTGCTATTACTGCTAACAAAAGATTTCCTCCAATGATTTATTAATTTTACACATGAACTAGGAGATATTCCATTAAAGCCTTTGTTAGGAAATCTGTTTAAACAACAGAATAAAAGGGATGATTTTGAGATAGAATTTTAGTGACATCTCCAGTTCTGGTTACATATTGGTTAAGCTTCTGAAAAATCAAATAAATGCACACACTTTCCTGATGTGAATCTAATCTCGTTAATTTTCCTTTTCATTTAATCAACAAATATC
>NW_022303060.1:0-1547 GCF_002776525.5 Piliocolobus tephrosceles | reverse complement strand
CACGGCCTGATCCAGGACATCAGCCCCCAGGCACAAGACAAACGTCCGGCGTTGACCTCACAGCCCTGCCCACCAGCCGACACACACAGCTTGGGCCTCAGCTCCAATCTCAGTTTCAGGTCAGGAGCCAAGAAACCTGCCCAGGCTCCGACGCAGGCTTGCCTGAACTTCCCCAAGAAACCGAGAATGAGTCCTTTCCAGATGCCTGAAAATGCCATCCAGGGAGGTGAGCTGGGTGCCCCAGAGACTCTCCAACCTCCGCCAGCTGCAACCGAACTCAGACCAAGTCCGTCGCCCCAGATGAGCAGGGGGACACCCGCCCAGGTGCCCAGCAGCGACTGGCAGCCTCCGCACAGCAGACCTTGCCTGCCTACTGTCCAGGCCTGCACCATGTCCCATCACCCAGCGGCCAGCCACGATGGGGCTCAGCCTCTCAGAATGCTCTTCCGGAGACTGGAAAATGGATGGTGGAGCTCCAGCCTTCTGACAGCTCCCTCGTTCCCCTCTCCTGAGAAGCCGGGAGCCCTCCTCGCTCACAGCCCTCATGTCTCAGAGAAGTCTGAGGCTCCCTGTGTTCCTGTCCCCCTGAGTGTCCTCTATGAGGACCTTCAGGTTTCCTCCTCCTCAGAGGACAGCGATTCTGACCTGGAGTGAGACTGCAGGTGGCCGGGGCTCCATTGCATCCAGCTCCCATGACTTGGAGGGGTCTGTGGGACTGAGGAGCACAGAGCAGAGAGCAGACTGTGTGTGGTGACTCCCAAGCTCCCCAGCTGTGGTGCTTCTGTGAATGTTGGAGCCCAGGCCAGGCAGGGACCAGATGCAGAGACTCTGCATCATCCAATCCTGGTGAGGGACATTGTACTTCGCAGGGCACTCCAGAAACCCGCCACCAGAAGCTTCTGTGCCAGTGATTCGTTGCCTCAGAAACTGGGTGACGTTGACGCGCGGGAGTCAGACTTCCGCTGTGATGTCAGTAGGAAACTGGGGAATGACTGTGTGTCTGCTCTCTAGATGACTGAATCAGGGAACAGTTAGGGAACCCTGAGAGATGCAGGCCTTCAGCTGTGCCCCGCCCTGACAGCAGTGTTTTGGACGCTGTGAAGCGTTCTGCACAAAGCCTTCTTGGGGTGTTTCCTCAGCCTCGAAAATTGGGCTCTGGAATGCCATTGGAAATAGGTGTGTTTAATCTGTTTTGAAGTGAATAAAATTCTCAAAAAGATGACGTACTCTCTTTTGGCTTTCATTCCGTGTTTGTGTGTAACTGATTTTCCAGGGGCTTGAAAATTGCTTGACTTGTTAGCAATCCAAGTCATTGTCTCCGAAACAGAGTTGATTGAGGGGACCGCAGGTCTTCGCAGGACCTGTGACTTCTTAAACATCCAGATAGGCAAGAGAACCTCAGCCCCACTCTACCAACACGCACCTAGTCAAATTCCGCCAAGTGAATCTCACGCACGCTAACACGTGGGGAGCGTTGCTTACACCACAAGTCCCCATTTGGCTCACCGCGATGCCACATGTGGGATTTCACACATCTGTGCTGCACC
>NW_022303059.1:0-4253 GCF_002776525.5 Piliocolobus tephrosceles | reverse complement strand
GATATTTGTTGATTAAATGAAAAGGAAAATTAACGAGATTAGATTCATATCAGGAAAGTTTGTGGATTTATTTGATTTTTCAGAAGCTTAACCAATATGTAACCAGAACTGGAGATGTCACTAAAATTCTATCTCAAAATCATCCCTTTTATTCTGTTGTTTAAACAGATTTCCTAACAAAGGCTTTAATGGAATATCTCCTAGTTCATGTGTAAAATTAATAAATCATTGGAGGAAATCTTTTGTTAGCAGTAATAGCAGCTTATTTCTAATTGTGTTCTCTAAGGATGAAATTAAGAAAGCAGTAGGAAAAACTGTGTATCACATGTGGTGGGCACTTACATCTGCAAGCCTGTCTATCTTGATAAGAGTACCATGGGAAATAGCAGTGAGACCTGTCTCAGGTGATAAGTTGAAATTAATTTCAACGGCCATGTGTTTTGCCCCCACACTTAATTGCTCCCTGATATAGCCATATCAGCTAGTTTTTGCCAATGAAAACTCAGGTGAAGTCAGTTTTGGTTACATCTAGGAAAGTATCTGCATTTCTCACAAAAGGACAGACTTAGCTGCCCCTTCTCTGTTTCTTCCTGCTTTCATTACACTAAGATGTCATGCCCAGAACTGCAGCAGTCATCTTGTGACCATAAGGGAAAGGCCATAAATATATGAGATATATCTGGCCTACCATCCTTCTGCTGCTGAACCAATGCCAACAGATACTTACCTTTCATTTTCTTGTTGAATGATGTAATAAACAACATCCATATTGTGTAAGCCACCTTTGTTAGGTTTTCTGTTTCTTTCAGTGGAACATATTCCTAGCTGAATCATCAGATTTCTTTACAATGTTGTTCTTGTTGTTCAAAACATTTAAAATTAAAATTAATAGTTTTACTCTTTCAACAAATATTTATTGAGTTTTCATAGTGCTTATGTCAATATAGAGATTAATAAATATACACACTCTTTGTTTTAGGAAGTTTTCAGCATAAAAAAAACTAGCATAGAATCAATGAAAACTAGTGACATAGTCAGTGTTGTACCAGGGATACTATCCAGCACAGTACATTAAAAGAAAAGTAGTAATAAGTATAAGCATTGGAAAACTTGAAAAAAAAGAAATAAGTGTTCTTAAAAGTAGATTGCATAGTGTATCTAGAAAAATTTTTAAAGGGTATGGATATAGTGTTTGCAATAATAAGAAAATTTACAATGTTACTCGATGTAAGCATTAATATTAAAATTCAAAATTATAAGTTTTATACTTTAGCATCAAATAGAAAATGAAATTTTGAAAGGATGCTATTTAGAATAGCATTAAAAGCATGACATTCCTCAGAATAAATCCAACAAAAGATATATATGACAGCTATGGGAACATGATTAGAACTTTCATGAGATATGTCTAGGAAAATCTAAGTGGAGAGATATTCTACATTCATTGATTGAAGACTTGATGTTAAAAAGATTTATAGATTCAATGCTCTACCAGTCAAAATTCCAACATATTTTTTGTTGACTTTGATGAGCTGATTTAAAAGTTATTCAGAAATGCAAAGGGCCAAATACAGTTAAGGTATTCTTGAAAAAGGAGGATTTGTACTATCAATTGTTGCTATATTATAAAGCCAATGTAAAAAGACACTATGATATTGGCACAGGAATAGACAAATAGATAACTGAAATAGAGTAAAGCCCAGAAGCAGAAATGTACATTTAAAGGCATTCAATATATGGAAGAGTGGGTATCACAGATTGGTGGGTAAGGACAGGCATTTTAATAAATAGTGCTGGAATAATTGGGAGATCATATGGAACAAGGAGAAACTGGAACTATATAAATAATAAATCCAACTTGGATTAAACACTCAAATATGAAAGACAAATTTATAAAGTGTTCAGCATATAATATAGAAAAAGTCACTTGGAATAAGAAATGATTTCTTAAACAAGATACAAAAATCCAGCCATGAAGAAAAACTGATAAATTTGATGAAAGAACTTCAGTTCCTCAAAAGAACTGTAAGATAAAAAATAAACCTCCAAGTGAGTGAAGATATTTACAAAATATATACCCCATCTACTATCCAGAAATTCCATTCATTAACTTGATAAGTATTTATTGAAAGCCTGTTGCGACCAGGAGCACTGTTCTGGGTGCTTGGAATATGAACAGAAATCTCTGTCCTTGTGAAGTTTATGTTAGAGTGGGAAGATAAAGACAAAGAAGAAAGACAACCTGATAGAAAAATGGACAATATGTTTATGAACTGATATTTCCCAGAAGAACACCAAATGGTCAATAAACATATGTAAAGTTGACCACCATCATTAGTCATGAAGAAAATACACATTCAAACCACAGTGAAATACCAACTCACATCTAATAGATTGAAAAATGAGCTTTCATCCACCACAGGTGGACACATAAATTGGTACAACTATTTTGGTAAACAGTGTACATTATCTTGTAAAGTTGAAGATATAGATACCTTGTAACTCAGTAATTCTAATTTAAAGTATATAGTCCCAAAAAAGTCTTGCACATGTGGACTAGGAAGTACATACAATAATACAGTAGCATCATTTGCAAAGGCTTCAAACTGGAAACAACCCAAATATCCATTAACAGAGAAATGAATACATTTTCATTTATTAATATGGTGGAACAGTATACAATAATGAGAATGAATGAACTATACGGCTACACACAACATGGTTGATGTTTACAGATATAATTTTGAATGAGTGAATCCAGGTACAAAATTTTTAAAAATACTGCATTCTTCCATTTGTATGTTTAAAAACAGATTAAAGTAAATCATAGTTTGATATGTATATAGAAAGAGTTATGTTGATAATCTCAAAAATCAGGTCAGTAGCTGATTCTTATCTTGGAGGCTGGCAAGTGGAGACTCAGTATAATCATTTCTCTATTTCAGTTAATTATATGGTGACTACATGGACGTTCCCTTTACAATAATTCTACAAGCTAGAAATTTTACACACTTTTCTACATGCCATATAGAAAAATATAAGCTCATTAAAGTATTTTGAGGGAAAAGGATTGCTTTGAGATTGTTTGGGCAGGTTTAAAAATGTTCTATTTTTTTAAAAAAGTTCTATTTTTGGGCTGGGCACAGTGGCTCACGCCTGTAATCCCAACACTTTGGGAGACCGAGGCGGGTGGATCATGAGGTCAGGAGATCGAGACCATCCTGGCTAACATGGTGAAACCCCGTCTCTATTAAAAATACAAAAAAATTAGCCAGGTGTGGTGGTGGGTGCCTGTAGTCCCAGCTACTCGGGAGGCTGAGGCAGAAGAATTGGCTTGAACCAGAGAGGCAGAGGTTGCAGTGAGCTGAGATCGCGCCCGTGCACTCTAGCCTGGGTGACAGAGCTAGACTCCTTCTCAAACAAACAAACAAAAAACCAAAACAACAATAAGAAAAGAAATGGTTTTTATCTTTCATCTGATTTTTGTATTCTGTATTATTGCTTCTCTGGCACTCAAGTAAAGAATATTTGCAGTATTTTAGACAGTTCTAAGTTAATGCTACATGAAACTGTTAGACTCTTCATCTCTCAATCCCTTAAATCTAATTTCAAAAGATAAAAAGTTGCTTTTATTCAGAGTATTCAAAGGATGTGATCTAGACTCTAAAGTGCTAGCTTGTTTCTTAAAAAATATTTTCTGTGGCTGAGTGCAGTGGGTCATGCCTGTAATCCCAGCACTTTGGGAGGCCGAGGCGGGTGGATCACGAGGTCAGGAGTTTGATACCAGCTTGGCCCACATAGTGACACCCCATCTCTGCTAAAAGTAAAAAAAATTAGCCGGGCATGGTGGCACATGCCTGTAATCCCAGCTACCTGGGAATCCAAGGCAGGAGAATCATTGGAACCCAGAGGCAGAGGTCGTAGTGAGCCGAGATTTTGCCATTGCACTCCAGCCTGGGCAGCAGAGCAAGACCCCATCTCAAAAAAAAAAAAAATCATTTTATGTTCACACGTTATGTATTTTATTTAGAAAGTATTTTAGCTATAATAAATTATAAAATTGAGATTAATTTATATGTACACTTTTTAAAATTTTACATTCAGGATTTAAACATCAACCACATGGGTATGGTTTTGTACTATTATGTTTTAAATATGATTTAAACTATGGTTTTAATTTGATTGTATACTCTTTCTTTTTTTTTTTTTTTTTACAGTGGGACTCATCTAGGAGGTCTTATTACAGTACTGTG
>NW_022303058.1:0-2910 GCF_002776525.5 Piliocolobus tephrosceles | reverse complement strand
TAATCCTTTGGGTATATACCCAGTAGTGGGATGGCTGGGTCATATGGTACATCTAGTTCTAGGTCCTTGAGGAATCGCCATACTGTTTTCCATAATGGTTGAACTAGTTTACAATCCCACCAACAGTGTAAAAGTGTTCCTATTTCTCCACATCCTCTCCAACACCTGTTGTTTCCTGATTTTTTAATGATTGCCATTCTAACTGGTGTGAGATGGTATCTCATTGTGGTTTTGATTTGCATTTCTCTGATGGCCAGTGATGATGAGCATTTTTTCATGTGTCTGTTGGCTGTATGAATGTCTTCTTTTGAGAAATGTCTGTTCATATCCTTTGCCCACTTTTGGATGGGGTTGTTTGTTTTTTTCTTGTATATTTGTTTGAGTTCTTTGTAGATTCTGGATATTAGCCCTTTGTCAGATGAGTAGATTGCAAAAATTTTCTCCCATTCTGTAGGTTGCCTGTTCACTCTGATGGTAGTTTCTTTTGCTGTGCAGAAGCTCTTTAGTTTAATGAGATCCCATTTGTCAATTTTGGCTTTTGCTGCCGTTGCTTTTGGTGTTTTAGACATGAAGTCCTTGCCCATGCCTATGTCCTGAATGTACTACCTAGATTTTCTTCTAGGGTTTTTATGGTAATAGGTCTAAGATTTAAGTCTCTAATCCATCTTGAATTAATCTTCGTATGAGGAGTAAGGAAAGGATCCAGTTTCAGCTTTCTACTTATTAGCCAATTTTCCGAGCACCATTTATTAAACAGGGAATCCTTTCCCCATTTCTTATTTCTCTCAGGTTTGTCAAAGATCAGATGGCTGTAGATGTGTGGTATTATTTCTGAGGACTCTGTTCTGTTCCATTGGTCTATATCTCTGTTTTGGTACCAGTACCATGCTGTTTTGGTTACTGTAGCCCTGTAGTATAGTTTGAATTCAGGTAGCATGACGCCTCCAGCTTTGTCCTTTTGACTTAGGATTGTCTTGGCAATGCGGGCTCTTTTTTGGTTCCATATGAACTTTAAAGCAGTTTTTTTTCCAATTCGGTGAAGAAACTCATTGGTAGCTTGATGGGGATGGCATTGAATCTATAAATAACCTTGGGCAGTATGGCCATTTTCACAATATTATTCTTCCTATCCATGAGCATGGTATGTTCTTCCATTTGTTTGTGTCCTCTTTTATTTCACTGAGCAGTGGTTTGTAATTCTCCTTGAAGAGGTCCGTTACATCCCTTGTAAGTTGGATTCCTAGGTATTTTATTCTCTTTGAAGCAATTGTGAATGGAAGTTCATTCATGATTTGGCTCTCTGTTTGTCTGTTACTGGTGTATAAGAATGCTTGCGATTTTTGCACATTAATTTTGTATCCTGAGACTTTGCTGAAGTTGCTTATCAGCTTGAGATTTTGGGCTGAGACGATGGGGTTTTCTAAGTATACAATCATGTCATCTGCAAACAGGGACAATTTGACTTCTTCTTTTCCTAACTGAATACCCTTGATTTCTTTCACTTGCCTGATTGCCCTAGCCAGAACTTCCAACACTATGTTGAATAGGAGTGGTGAGAGAGGGCATCCCTGTCTTGTGCCAGTTTTCAAAGGGAATTTTTCCAGTTTTTGGCCATTCAGTATGATATTAGCTGTGGGTTTGTCATAAATAGCTCTTATTATTTTGAGGTACGTTCCATCAATACCGAATTTGTTGAGCGTTTTTAGCATGAAGGGCTGTTGAATTGTGTCAAAAGCCTTTTCTGCATCTATTGAGATAATCATGTGATTCTTGTCTTTGGTTCTGTTTATATGCTGGATTACGTTGATTGATTTGCCAATGTTGAACCAGCCTTGCATCCCAGGGATGAAGCCCACTTGATCATGGTGGATAAGCTTTTTGACGTGCTGCTGAATCCGGTTTGCCAGTATTTTATTGAGGATTTTTGCATCGATGTTCATCAGGGATATTGGTCTAAAATTCTCTTTTTTTGTTGTGTCTCTGCCAGGCTTAGGTATCAGGATGATGTTGGCCTCATAAAATGAGTTAGGGAGGATTCCCTCTTTTTCTATTGATTGGAATAGTTTCAGAAGGAATGGTACCAGCTCCTCCTTGTACCTCTGGTAGAATTCAGCTGTGAATCCATCTGGTCCTGGGTTTTTTTTGGTGGGTAGGCTATTAATTGTAACCTCAATTTCAGAGCCTGCTATTGGTCTATTCAGGGATTCAACTTCTTCCTGGTTTAGTCTTGGGAGAGTGTAAGTGTCCAGGAAATTATCCATTTCTTCTAGATTTTCTAGTTGATTTGCGTAGATGTGCTTATAGTATTCTCTGATGGTAGTGTACATTTCTGTGGGGTCGGTGGTGATATCCCCTTTATCATTTTTTTATTGCATCTATTTGATTTCTCTCTCTTTTCTTCTTTATTAGTCTTGCTAGCGGTCTGTCAATTTTGTTGATCTTTTCAAATAACCAATTCCTGGATTCATTGATTTTTTGGAGGGTTTTTTGTGTCTCTATCTCCTTCAGTTCTGCTCTGATCTTAGTTATTTCTTGCCTTCTGCTAGCTTTTGAATGTGTTTGCTCTTGCCTCTCTAGTTCGTTTAATTGTGATGTTAGAGTGTCAATTTTAGATCTTTCCTGCTTTCCCTTGTGGGCATTGAGTGCTATAAATTTCCCTCTCCACACTGCTTTAAATGTGTCCCAGAGATTCTGGTATGTTGTATCTTTGTTCTCATTGGTTTCAAAGAACATCTTTATTTCTGCTTTCATTTCGTTATGTACCCAGTAGTCATTCAGGAGCAGGTTGTTCAGTTTCCATGTAGTTGAGCGGTTTTGATTGAGTTTCTTAGTCCTGAGTTCTAGTTTGATTGCACTGTGGTCTGAGAGACAGTTTGTTATAATTTCTGTTCTTTTACATTTGCTGAGGAG
>NW_022303057.1:0-6695 GCF_002776525.5 Piliocolobus tephrosceles | reverse complement strand
TAAGACAAATGTACTGGGTAATATTATTTTCCATAGTTTACCTATACATAAAATATGTAAAACTAAGAGTAGCAAAAAATGGGCACTACAAACTAGAAATCAATCATTGCTGAAAAATAATAATAGAGATGACCCGTTACATGGATAGATATACATCTATTGAGCAGAAGACCCAATATTAAGAGGTCAGTCTTCCCCAAGTTGCTTTATAATTCAATGTTATTATAATGAAAATACTTTAAGGTATTTTTGTATTAATATACACATATAAAATTTGTACAAAACTGCAAATAATATATCTAAAATAATATTGAAAAGAAAGAATATATATTGAAGACATATTACCAGATTATAGAACTACAGTAACTGAGAGAGAATAGTATTGGATAAAGGACATACAAAGAGTTCTGTGGAAAGAGCTTCAAGAGTCTCACCCATATTGAATGAATGAAGAATGCCAAAGCAATGCAATGAGTAAGGGAATGTCATATTAGAAGTGATTTGAAAACAACGTACTCTCTACATAAACATTTACCTTAAAATAATACTGCAGACATAAAACTCACAATTCAAACAATAAATTTATGGAAGAAAATTCTTTGAAAGGTTGGGACCCTAAAGTCAAGCAAACATTTTTAGAAGGGGCTCAGATTACTAATAAAAATAATAAATTAGACTTTACTGTCATTAAAGTCCTTTACGCATCCAAAGTGATTACATAGTAAACGAATACACTAGCGAAAGTTTGTGAAAATGTATGTGTAAATACACACCTAAGAACTCATAAATGGAATATATAAACAACTCATGAAATTTGATAATAAATAGACTAGCAGTAGAAACTAAAATAGGCAAATGACTTGAAATACGCTTTACAAAAGAATATGTAGAAATGGTTAAAGTACTCAACATCATTAATCATCACTGCAACAAAAATTAAACCTCAATGACATAGTCCAATACCTTCAGCTGAATGGTTAAAATACAAAAAGCTGGGCAGAGGACCCAAGATGGCTGACATCTTCCACTGAGAGAGGAACATCTCCTGCCAAGAGACTGGGACATTGAGGAGACTGGCACACTTTGAACAGACCTTTAGAGGACAGAAATTGAAAGTGGATAGACTAAGGATGCAGACGCTGAGCTGAAATGAGAGGTAGCAGGGAATTCTGCAGGAGACTACTGAGCACAAGAACTTCTTTCTGGTCTCTAGAGACTCCTGGGGAAGGGGTAAGTTGAATAAGTGAGGAGTATCCCACTATTGCTACGGACCTCTAGAATCCTGGCATCAGGAGATCCCATGAACACCACAGAAAGTTGAGCTGGTAGCGAGAGCTACTTAGAGAGACAGTAGGAGCAGTGCTCCAGCCTGTGCAGAGCCCAGAGTGTTTGGGACAGAAATGTCTGCAGCGGAGCATGGCCAGCCAGAAATACCTATCTCCCAAGGCTTACCATGCTACTCTAGGAGACTTTAGCCTTGGGATGACTATCAGACCTAGACAGAATAGGGTGGTCTTGTCTATGAGACGGGGTCAGTTCAATCTGAGGATCACCCTATCTGCTGACCTCTCCAAGGGCCACAGCATGGCCATGGCCATGTAGCACAGCCTCAGATGCCCAAGCAGGGTACCTTCTGAGGGCCCTCATCATAGGTCTCTCACCAGCAGATGGCAACGGATTATCAGAGCTCTCTAGCCAACTGGACCCACTGATATGCACCAGTTCCCCTGCACCCTTCCCCTGGTACAGCACCCCCAGGCCCCGCCCCACTTTGCCTGCATGCACTCACCCATGGCCACACCCCCTCTGGTTTGCCAGGGCACTTACATGTGGACCTCTCCTCCCCTCCCCTACTGGCATGGATGTGTGTGCATAGCCCTCTGGTGCCGCTGCACAAGCACACCCCACTATCCCCATGCCCTCCTGCTGATGCACAGGCACCTACCTGCACTGCCATTGCTAGTGTCACCATGACATGAATGCCAGAAGCCCTTCCCTATCCAGTGCCTCACCCCTGCCAAGCTACGACTGCCACTGGAGCAAGCACATGCAGGAACGATCACAGCCCCACTGCCATTAGTGTCCCGCCCCAGCCAACGCACATGCAACTTGCTATGCTTCGGTAACTGCTGGCATGTGTGAGCAAGTACAAGATCCCACTGCCCCAGTGAAACTCTTTGCCTGGCAACACCCATTGGAGTCTCATGGCAAGCAGACCAGGAACACCTCAGCCCCTCCAGTGTAGCAGGTTTCTAACCTCTAGGGGCCAGAGACCAAAGCCAGGGTTCTGGTGCCAGCCACTCAGAATTGGAGCATACGGTCCAGGAGTGACAAGCTCAGCCTTGGCCCCCTAAAATCTTCCAGAAACAAAGAGAGTTGACTGAACTCATATTATATATACCACAATCAAACCCCCCAGAGCATCAGAGAAGATAACCACTAAAAACAATATCCACAGGAGAGCAATATCAAAAATTGAAGGAACATCATCCTACACATGAGAGGAACAGTACAAAAACCTTGTCAACTAAAAAAGCCAGAATGTCTTCTTACCTCCAAACAACCACACTACTTCCCTAGCAGTGGTTCTTTTTTTTTTTTTTTTTTTTTGAGACGGAGTCTCGCTCTGTCACCCATGCTGGAGTTCAGTGGCGGGATCTCAGCTCACTGCAAGCTCCGCCCCCTGGGTTTGCGCCATTCTCCTGCCTCAGCCTCCCAAGTAGCTGGGAGTACAGGCGCCCGCCACCTCGCCCGGCTAGTTTTTTGTATGTTTTTTTTTTAGTAGAGACGGGGTTTCACCGTATTAGCCAGGATGGTCTCGATCTCCTGACCTCGTGATCTGCCCCTCTCGGCTTCCCAAAGTGCTGGGATTACAGGCTTGAGCCACCACACCCGGCCAAGCAGTGGTTCTTAACCAGGCTAAAATGACAGATGTATAATTCAGAATATGGATATGGACAAAGATCATTGAGATTGAGCAGAGAGTTGTTACTCAATCTACAGAATACAGTAAAACAATTCAAGAGCTGAAAGACAAAATGTCAATTTTAAGAAAACACCTAACTGTACAGATAGAGCTGAAAAGCTTACTTCAAGAATTCCATAATACAATTCCAAGTATTAAACAGCAGAATCAACTGGGCTATGGAGAGAATCTCAGAGCCCAAGAACTATTTCTCAAAAATAACTCAGAACATTTTTTAAACAATGAATAAATAGAACTTATGAGAAATCTGAGATTACATAAAAACATTAAAAATATGACTCATAGGTATCCCTGAAAAAGGGAGAGGAAAGCAAGCAACTTAGAACACATATTTGAGAATATTATCCGTGAAAACTACCCCAACCTCACTAGAGAGGCAAATATTCAAATTCAGGAAATGTAGAGGACCTCTGTGAGATGCTATGCAAGACGATCATCTCTAAGACAAGACACATAGTCATCAGATTCTGAGATTGAAATGAAAGAAACATGGTAAAGGCAAATAGAAGGAGCAAGTCACCTAGAAAGAGAACCCCATTGGGCTAATAGCAGACCTGTCGGCAGAAACCCTGAAAGCCAGAGGAGACTGGGGGCCTATGATCGATATTCTTAAAGAAAATAAATGCCAGTGATGAATTTTATATCCAGCCAAACTAAACTTCATGAGCAAAGGAAAACTGAGATCCTTTTCAGTCAAGCAAATGCTAAGGGAATTCATTGCCACCAGACCTGCCTTACAAGAGGTCCTTAAGGGAGTGATAAATATGGAAAGGAAACACCATTTCCAGCCACCATAAAAAACACACTTAAGTACATAGAACTTTGACATTATAAAGCAACTAACTACACAGTCAAGTCTGCATAATTACCAGCTAACATTTCAATGACAAGATCAAATTCACACATATCAATATTAACTTTGAATGTAAATAAGCTACATGCTCCAATTAAAAGGAACAGAGTGGCAAGCCTGATAAAGAAGCAAGATGTACTGTGTGCTGTCTTCAACAGACACATCTCAAATGCAAGAACACCCATTGGTTCAATGTAAAGTGATGAAAAAAATATGCCAAATCAAATGAAAAAATGAAAAAAAGCAGGTATTGCTATTCTAATTTCATACTAAACTGACTTTAAATGAACAATGATTTAAGAAAAACACACATAAAAAGAAGAACATTACATAATGACAAAAGGTTTGATTCAATAAGACCTAACTATTTTAATTAAAAATGCACCTGACACAGGGGCACCAATATTTATAAAACAAGTCCTTAACATCCTAAAAGAGACTTAGATAACCACATACTGGTGAAATTCAACACTCACTGGTATTGGACATATCATCAAGGCAGAAAAGTAACACAGACATTTGAGACCTAAACACAACACTTGATCACAGGGCCCCAACAGACATCTACAGAAGTTGCCACAGAAAAAAGAGAGAATATATACATTCTTTTCATTTACACATGCACATTCTCTAAAATTGACCTCACAATCAGCCATAAAACAATTCTCAGCAAATAAAAAAAAAAAAAACAGAAACTTTTCTACTAAGAACAAATCAAGAATATTTCCTCTCACCACTGATTTTTGACATTTTCCTGGAAGTCCTAGGAAATGCAGAGAGATAATAAAATAAAATGTAAAATATATGGATTAGAAACATAGAAATAAAAATAAAAATGCTGTTTTTTTTTTTTTTTTTTTTTTTTTTTTTTTTGCAGAAGACTTGCTCATCTATATATAAAATTCAAAGTAACAAAATATTCTGGATCTATTATATGATTATAGCAAGGTTTCAGAATACTAAATTAATATCAGAAAGTTAATTGCTTTTATATATACTAGTAATGAACAAATGGAATTTGAAATTAAAAAACACAAAACATAATACCATTTACATCAGCATCTCACAAAAATGAAATACTTAAGAATTTACCTGAAAAGATAATGTATGTCTAAAAGGAAAACCATAACATTGAATGAAAGAAATCAAATAAGGAAATAAACAGATGGAGAACTATTCCATGTTAATAAGGAAGAATCAATACAGTCAAGTTGTCAGTTCTTCCCAATCTGATCTATAGATTCAATGTAATCTCAGGCAAAACCACAGAAAGGTATTTTTGTCAGTATTGGCAAACATTGTATAGAAGGGCAGAAGACTCAGAATTGCCAACAAAATACTAAAGAACAATAGTGGAGGACTGATATTACCTGGCTTTAAACCTTTCTATAAAGCTATAATAATAAAGACCCTTTCTATAAAGCCATAATAATAAGTACCCTTTCTATAAACTATAATAATAAAGAACCTTTCTATAAAGCTATAATAATAAAGACCCTTTCTATAAAGCTATAATAATAAAGACTGTGTGTTACTGATGAAAGATTAGACAAATAGATCAATGGGGCAGAATAAAGGGTCTCAAAATAGATCTACATAGAGTCAACTGATCTTTTCAAAGGAGAAAAGGCAATCCAATAGAAAAATGATAATCTACTCAAAACACGGTGTGGGGAAAACTAGACATCACATGTAAATGTTGGGGGGGTAAGTATACACACATTTGCATGTGATACTTAGTATATAACACATAAACACATATTTTTAGGTACATATTTTTACAGACCTTATACCTTCCAAAAATTAACTCAAAATAAATCATAGATGTAACTATGCAAAATGCAAAATGATAAAACTGCCAGAAGCTAACATAGGAGGAAATTTAGATGACATTGGGTGCAGTGCTGACTTTGTATATACAACACAAAAAGTATAATCAAGGAAAGAAATAAGAAATAATTAATGAACTTCATTAGAAGTAAAAACTGCTGCTCTGTGAAAGATAATGTCAGGAACACAGGAAGGAAATCCACAAACGGTGAGGAAAATATTTGTCAACACACATAATAAGAACTGTTAAATCTCAACGATAATAAACAACCTGATTAAAAACGGAACCAAGACTAACAGACTTGTTACCAAAGAGATACGCAGAAGAAAAACACGCATAAGAAAAGAGGCCCGGCCGGGCACAGAGGCTCATGCCTGTAATCCCAGCAGTTTGGGAGGCCAAGGCGGACAGATCACCTGAGGTCAGGAGTTTGAGACCAGCCTGACCGAAATGGAGAAACCCCGTCTTTACTAAAAATACAAAATTAACCAGGTGTGGTGGCGCATGCCTGTAATCCCAGCTACTCAGCAGGCTGAGGCAGGAGAATCGCTTGAACCTGGGAGGTAGAGGTTGCGGTTAGCCTAGATCACGCCATTGCACACCAGCCTGGGCAGCAAGAGCAAAACTCCGTCTCAGAAAAAAAAAAAAAAGAAAAAAAAAGAAAAAGAAAAGAGGCTCCACATCATACGTCATCATGAAAATGCAAATTGAAACAACGAGATACCACAACACATTTACTAGAATGGCCAAAATCCATCACACAAAAACTACATGTGGACATTTACAGCACCTTTATTCATAATTGCCAAATCTTGGAGGCAGCCATCTTGTCCCTCAGTAAGTGAAAAATAAACGCTGGTACATCCAGAAAAAGTAAAATTTTTGTTGTTAAAAACAATTGAGTTATCAAGCCATGAAAAGACATGGAAGAAACTTTAATGCATATTACTAAGTGAAAAAAGCCACTCTGAAAAGACTACATAGTCTAGGATTCCAACTGTATGACCTGGCAAAGGCAAAACTAT
>NW_022303056.1:0-1188 GCF_002776525.5 Piliocolobus tephrosceles | reverse complement strand
TTGTTCCTTTCCATGTTTAGGGCTTCCTTCAGGGTCTCTTGTAAGGCTGGCCTGGTGGTGACAAAATCTCTAAGCATTTGCTTTTCTGTAAAGAATTTTATTTCTCCTTCACTTATGAAACTTAGTTTGGCTGGATATCAAATTCTGGGTTGAAAATTCTTTTCTTTAAGCACTTTGAATATTGGCCCCCACTCTCTTCTGACTTGTAGAGTTTCTGCCAAGAGATCTGCTGTCAGTCTGATGGGCTTCCCTTTGTGGGTAACCCGACCTTTCTCTCTGGCTGCCCTTAACAGTTTTTCCTTCATTTCAACTTTGGTGAATCTGGCAATTATGTGTCTTGGAGTTGCTCTTCTGGAGGAGTATCTTTATGGTGTTCTCTGTATTTCCTGAATTTGAATGTTGGCCTGCCCTGCTAGGTTGGGGAAGTTCTCCTGGATGATATCCTGAAGAGTGTTTTCCAATTTGGTTCCATTTTCCCCCTCACTTTCAGGCACCCCAATCAGACGTAGATTTGGTCTTTTTACATAATCCCATACTTCTTGCAGGCTTTGTTCATTTCTTTTTCTTCTTTTTTCTTTTGGTTTCTCTTCTCACTTCATTTCATTCATTTGATCCTCAATCGCTGATTCTGTTTCTTCCAGTTGATCAAGTCGGTTGCTGAAGCTTGTGCATTTGTCACGTATTTCTCGTGTCATGGTTTTCATCTCTGTCATTTCATTTATGACCTTCTCTGCATTAATTAGTCTAGCTGTCCATTCTTCCACTCTTTTTTCAAGATTTTTAGTTTCTTTGCGCTGGGTACGTAATTCCTCCTTTAGCTCTCAGAGGTTTGATGGACTGAAGCCTTCTTCTCTCATCTCGTCAAAGTCATTCTCTGACCAACTTTGATCCGTTGCTGGCGATGGGCTGTGCTCCTTTCCAGGGGGAGATGCGCTCTTATTTTTTGAATTTCCAGCTTTTCTGCCTTGCTTTTTCCCCATCTTTGTGGTTTTATCTGTCTCTGGTCTTTGATGATGGTGACGTACTGATGGGGTTTTGGTGTGGGTGTCCTTCCTGTTTGATAGTTTTCCTTCTGACAGTCAGGACCCTCAGCTATAGGTCTGTTGGAGATTGCTTGAGGCCCACTCCAGACCCAGTTTGTCTGGGTATCAGCAGCAGAGGTTGCAGAAGATAGAATATTGCTGAACA
>NW_022303055.1:0-2459 GCF_002776525.5 Piliocolobus tephrosceles | reverse complement strand
AATGTTCTCTTCCCTCTGTTTTCTGGAAGAGTCTGTAAGAGTAGTATTGATTCTTCTATAAATGTTTGGTAGAATTTGCCGGCAAAGCAACGTGGGCTTCAGGTTTTCTTTGTGTGAAGATTTTTAACAGTAAATTCAAATTCTCTAATAGCTATTTGGGATATTTGAGGGTTATTTATTTCCTCTTGAGTAAGTTTTGACGTTTATGTCTTTCAATAAATTTATCCATTTCATCTAAGCTACAAACTTATTGGCATAACTGTTTTATCATGTTCTCTTTTTAGTGTCTGTAGGATCTGTATTGATGGCCCCTTTTTCAATTGCATTATGATAATTTGTGCCCTTTTTTTTTTCTATCTTTATAGGAGTTTATCAATTTTATTGATGGTTTGAAAGAACTAGTTTTAGTTTCATGATTCTTTTCTCTCCTGTTTTTAAACTTCATTATTGATCTGTTTCATCATTTCAGAATTGATTTCTGTTCTCACCTTTATTTCCTTTCTTCTGCTTACTTTTGATACAAATTTCTCTCTTTTTGTTCTCAAAGTAGGAGAATAGATCATTGATTTACCACTTTTCTTCTTTCTAACAGAAACATGTAATGCTATAAATCTTTCTCTAATATTTTACTGTATCCAGCAAAATTTTACATATTGTGTCTTCATTTATTTAAAATATTTTTCTAATTTTGGGGGTAGCCTTTCTCTTTGACCCTTGGTTATTTAGAAGTATCTTGTTAAATTTGCATGAAGATTATCCACATGTCTTTCTGTTAATGATACCTAATTTAATTTTGTTCTGTCCACAGAATATACTTTTTATAATAGGAGTTATTTTAAGTTGTTTGAATATCATCTTAAGTTCAAGAATATATTTTATTTTGGTGAACATCACATGTGCTCTTGAAAAGAATGTATATTCTGCTATCTTTGGAGTGGAGTGTTCTGTCAATATCATTAGGTCACTTTGGTTGATAGTGTTTAGCTCTTTTATATTCTTTTTTCTTTTTCTTTCTTTTTTTTTTTTTTTTGAGATGGAGTCACTCTGTTGTTTAGGCTGGAGTGCAGTGGCATGATTTTGGCTCACTGCAACATCTACCGCCTGGGTCCAAGCAATTCTGCCTCAGCCTCCCAAGTAACTGGGATTACAGGCATGAGCCACCACATCCAACTGAGTTTTTTTGTATTTTTCAGTAGAGGTAGGGTTTCACCATGTTGGCCAGACTGGTCTTGAACTCCTGACCTCAGGTGATCTGCCCACCTTGACCTCCCAAAGTGCTGGGATTACAGGTATGAGCCACCACACTTGGCCAGCTCTTTTTTTTTCTTTTTGTGTTTTTTTTTTTTTTTTTTTTTGGGGGGGGGGTCTACTGGTTCTATCTATTGATGAGAAAGGGGTTTTGAAGTGTCCAATGATAATTGTGAAATTGTGAAATTGTGGATAAGTTTTTTCAGCAATCAGATTTTGTATGTTTGGAAGCTCTGATGTTTGGTGCACCTATGCTTAGGATTGTTTTATCTTTTTGATGAATTAGCTCCTTAATCATTATGTAATGTCTCTCTTTATCCCTGATAAGATTCCTTATTCTGATATTTATATAGTCATAGTGTTTGCATGGTACATCTTTTTCTGTCTTTTTACTTTTAACCTATGCATTCATATTTAAAGTGGGTTTCTTGAAGGTAGTATATAAGTAAGTCTTGCTTTTTTATCCACTCTACCAACCCCTAATGTTTTATAGGGCTATTTCGGTGACTTAACAGTTAATATAATTATTGATATGATTGGCTTTAAATCTACCATTTTGCTGGATGTTTTCTGTTTTCTCTGCCCTTTTTTCCCCGTTTTCCTGTTTAATTTTTTTTAACTTCTGCTTGCTGAAGTATTGTCTTACTATATTTTATCTTTACTACTAGCATATTATTATACCTTTTTAAAAATTTTTAGGCCGGGCACAGTGGCTCACACCTGTAATCCCAGCACTTTGGGAGGCCAGGGTGGGTGGATCACGAGGTCAGGAGATCGAGACCATCCTGGCTAACACGGTGAAACCCCATCTCTATTGAAAATACAAAGAATTAGCCGAGCGTGGTGGCGGGTGCCTGTAGTCCCAGCTACTCGGGAGGCTGAGGCAGGACAATGGTGTGAATCTGGGAGGCAGAGGTTGCAGTGAGCCAAGATCGTGCCACTACACTCCAGCCTGGACGATGGAGCGAGACTCTGTCTCAAAAAAAAAAAAAAAAATTTAGTGGTTGCCATAAAGTTTACAATATCCATCTTTATCATAGTCAGCTTTCAAATGACTGTACTGCCTCATGTATAGTGTAAGAACCTTCCATTGGTATAGTTCTGACTTCTCTCTCATTCTTTGTACTATTTTTGTACATTTTACTTTTACATATATTATGTACTCCACATGAGGGAATTTTTTTGGATGATGGGAATGTCTGTATCTTGAT
>NW_022303053.1:0-3710 GCF_002776525.5 Piliocolobus tephrosceles | reverse complement strand
GGTTTGAGCCGGTCCGATCCGGTTTGAACCGGTTTGATCTGGTTTGAGCCGGTTTGATCCGGCTTGAACCGGTTTGAGCCGGTCCGATCCGGTTTGAACCGGTTTGATCTGGTTTGAATCGGTCCGATCCGGTCTGAACCGGTTTGATCTGGTTTGAACCGGTTTGATCCGGTTTGAACCGGTTTGATCCGGTTTGATCCGGTCTGAACCGGTTTGATCCGGTTTAATCTGGTTTGATCCGGTTTGAGCCGGTCTGAACCGGTTTGAACCGGTGTGATCCGGCTTGAACCGGTTTGGTGTGATCCGGCTTGAACCGGTCTGATCCGGTCTGAGCCGGTCTGATCCGGTTTGAACCGGTCTGATCTGGTTTGAACCGGTCTGATCTGGTTTGAACCGGTCTGATCCGGCTTGAACCGGTTTGAACCGGTCTGAACCGGTCTGATCCGGTTTGAACCGGTGTGATCCGGCTTGAACCGGTTTGGTGTGATCCGGCTTGAACCGGTTTGAACCGGTCTGATCCGGCTTGAACCGGTCTGATCCGGTTTGAGCCGGTCTGATCCGGTCTGATCCGGCTTGAACCGGTTTGATCCGGCTTGAACCGGTCTGATCCGACTTTAACCGGTCTGATCCGGCTTGCACCGGTCTGATCCGGTCTGAGCCGGTCTGATCCGGTTTGAACAGGTTTGAACCGGTCTGATCCGGTCTGATCCGGCTTGAGCCGGTCTGATCCGGTCTGATCCGGTCTGTTCCTTTGATCCGGTCTGATCCGGTTTGAACCGGTTTGAACCAGTCGGATCCGGTTTGATCCGGCTTGAACCGGTTTGAGCCATTCGGATCCGGTTTGAACCGGTCTGATCCGGTTTGAACCGGATTGAATTGGTCCGATCCGGTTTGATCCGGTCAAATCCGGTCTGATCCGGTTTGAGCCGGTTCGATCCGGTCTGATCCGGTCAAATCCGGTCTGATCCGGTTTGAACCGGTTTGAACCGGTCGGATCCGGTTTGAGCCAGTCTGATCCGGTATGTGCAACCATGCCTGGTTCCTTTTTTCTCTTGATGGTATGTTATGGACATTTTCCCATGCTAGTACATGGATCCACCTTCTAAAAGATTGAACCTATGGAATTCTAAATTATGGGTGTATCATAATTTATTAAATGTTTCTTCTCATTGTGTTAGGAATTAGTTTTGGCACCAGTAACAAAGACTAAAAAATGTGGCACAAAATTAAAAGTTTTATCTTTTTCATATAACAAGACTTGTATAGTACTGGGCATATGTGATAATTCCGTGATGTTTTCAGGGATAGACTGATTTTGCTATTCTGATACTGAATGTGGCTCCCATCCTCAAGGTAATATTATGGTCCCAAAGTGACTGTTGGAGCTTCAGCAATGAAATCTTCATTCCAGTCAGGAAGAAGTGAAAGGTAAGGAACAAATTGGTGTGCCAGTAAAGTCAGTCCCCTTTTAAAACCCTTTTGTACAAGTCCTACCTAACGATTCCTGGTTATATCTCATTGGTCATATCTTAACACATAGCCATCCCTTTCTGTCAGGAATTTAATATTTTAGTCAGATATATTGATACCAACAACAATCAGGTTCTTTTAGTAAGGAGGAAGGGGAGAATGCAGATTGACTGGGTATCTAGCAATCTTACCACATGTATTGGTACATATTTTGCTTGTTTACAAGTTTCACTATAACAAATAGTGCTGCAATGAATATACATGAACGTGTTTCTTTTCATTATATTCACTTCATATTTTTCTGTAACCCTTGATTCTTATTTTGATTGATTTATTAATTATCTTCCATATGTTACATCTTTTCATTATTTATAACTTCATCCATTTTTCATCTGTTCTTGGCTCAAAGGAGGAAGCATCCTGCTCTCTTCCAAGTGTTCTCTCTTTTTCCCTCTTTGAACTTGGCGGTGAAAACAGAATAATAGGTTAAGATGTTGATGTTTGGAGGTAAAAGAAACATAAATTGAGGGTGTCTCCACCTGATCATCTTTATGAAAAGGCAAGGTACCAGGAGTAGACAGCACACACTGGGGCTAACTTCTCACTCCATGACTTTCTAAGGGTTGTGACCTTCAAGGAATTACTTAATGTCTTTGTGCCTTAGTTTTTCCATCTGTAAAACGTTTTCAGTTTTTGCATTTACCTCATAGGGTTGGTGTGAGAATGGAATGTAAAGCACTTGGAAATAGTAGCTGGCATATACTAAGCGCTATGTGAGTTAACAGTTGTCAGTTCTCACCTCAGTGAAGTAAAAAATAGTTTCTGTGCAGTGTAATGGGAATGGAGGCACAACGAGAGGGCAGGTGGTGGTCAGAGTCCACACGGTCTTTGTGAGAGATTTGAGGTGGTCAAGGAGGTATGACTCAAGGGATTGTTGTGTAACGTTGAGAGGACAGTTGAAGTCAGGCATCATATCACATTGACTGCTTAGAAATAGGAGTAAAGACACTGAATAAATAGGGTTGAAATTAACTGGGTAGGTTTGGCAGAAGGCCGAGTGGATAGAGCACTAGAAGGTGCTGATATGAGTTAGCTGAAATAATTTACCACAATATTCTGAGTGGGAAAAGAGAAACAGAAGAGTACTTCAGAAAGCCATTTCTCTTGAATTAAGGGGTCAGAGTGAATTGTGGATAGAAAAAAGGATGTGGACTGAGAATAGATTTTCACAATTCAGCCTTTTAAAGATATCATTCTGGGTGATAGTATACTTTCAGGTGTGGCTCATGTGACTGGATTACTGCAGTGAAAAAATGCCAGAGATGAAGATCAGGGAAACAGACGGAATCAAATATTTCATTCAGTTTAATTAACTAGGCAATTGAGGATCACCTAGTATGTGCTAAATGGGTTTTGTGTTGTGGTGAACAAGATATAGGTATTTCCTAACCATTAAGTTAAAAAACAAATATATATATATGTTATTTAAAAACAAACACATATATGGAACTATATATATATGTTTTTTAATTAAGAAGAATCAAAGTCATTTGTGCATACCTAGATACTTACCATTTCTTATGTTACTCATTTCTTTCTGAAGATCTGTGTTTCCCTCTACTATTATTTTACTTCAGCCTGAGGAATTTCCTTTAGTACTTCTTACAGTGTAAGTCTGCTTGTGACAAATTCTCCTAATTTTCGTTTTTTAAAAAATGCCTTTTGAGATTGGTTTTTGGAAGGATATTTTTGCTGAACATAGAATTCTGTGTTAATTTAGCTCTGTGTTTAAAAACGTCTCGGTGTTTTCTGGACTTTTTTTTTTTTTCTGCAGGAAGTCAGAAGTCATTTGTATCACTGTTAACTTATATGTAATGTACATATATTTCTCCCATGGTAGTTTAAAAATATATTTGGAAATGTTTGATACTCCCTACTTCAAAAGATAGAGCTGAGGTTCCTCCCCTTGAATATGGCTCCGACTTAGAGACATGATACTCATGAGCAGAACGGTAATAACTGACTTCCAAAGCCGGGTCATAAAAATGTGGTTCAGAGCACAAGAAAAGAGCTTCTCTCTGGCTCTCTGTATTTCTCTCTTCTTGTTTTGAGGGAGGTCTAGCCACTATATCATGAAGACGCTTACACAATAGTAGGGAAGAGTCCACATGGAGAGGAACTGGAGCCTCCCACCAAGTGCCAGCTTCAGCTGCCAGGCATTTGAGTGATTCATCTAAGTG
>NW_022303052.1:0-7086 GCF_002776525.5 Piliocolobus tephrosceles | reverse complement strand
GGAACGCCCCTGACACGCCCATGCCCCACCTATTGCCCTCCCACTCCTAGAAAAGCCGCTCTCCTCCATTAAGCCACGCGGACTTCCTCAGTTTCTTGTGGCTGTAGGAACTGTCGGAACTCCGTCCGAGAGCGTGGGGGAGGGGAACTCTGCCGGCCTTCTTTGCCGGAGGCCGACAGACTTCTTCTCCACACCTTGGGTTACTAAAATAAACTTGCAGTTTTGCGCCTGACCTTTGCCTACTTGCTGGTTCTTTTGCTCGCTCTGGTGGTCTTAGAAAAACAAGACAGTTGGTGCCGAACCCGGGAGGAGACCCCTCCTCAGGGCCCCCAGGGTCCGGGGAGCCTCCTCCTCCTCGTTCCACGCTGCGGACGGACCAGGACCTGAGACCCGCTTCGCTCACTCTCACGGCCTCTCTGGGGTAAGTGCCCTTGTCTCCTCTTTACCACCCTCGGCCAAAATCCTGCGCAGGTCCGAGGTCCATTTTGAGCCACCAAGTGGCTGGAAGCCACCACGTGGCTTCGGAGAGCCTTGCAGGTCGGAGACGTCCACCTGAAGGTACCCTCCACTTTGGCTTCAAGAGCCTCCAGTCTGTCTCTGCTGGTTCCAAAGGACGCTTTGAAGCCAGGCAGAGATCCACTTCCATTTCCATTGTGTCCATTGTGTGTCGGTAAAGAGGAAACAAATGGGAAACCCCCAGTCCAAATTTCCAAAGAGCACCCCGTTAGGGTGCCTCCTAGCCAATTTAAAAACCTTACAGCTTGAACAAGAACTTAGGAGGAAGCGGTTAATTTTCCTTTCCACTGTGGCGTGGCCGCGATACAAACTAGACAATCAGTCTCAGTGGCCACCAGAGGGCACCTTAGACCGCAATGTTCTGACCGACCTCAGCAATTTCTGCCAGCGGCTAGGCAAGTGGTCTGAAATTACTTACATACAAGGCTTTTGGGCCTTACGCTCTCGTCCCGACCTGTATAGCCGGTGCTCTTCGGCCCAAGTTATGCTAGCCAAGGACGCCGGCTCACAGGAACCCGAAAAAGAGGAGTCTTCATTTCTTTCTGTTCAGCCACAGGATCTAGGTTTTCCCTCACTTCCACCCTATACTCCTCCTCCTCCTCCCTCTGTCCGGACTCCTCCTTCCTCTTCCTTACCTACTAGTAATCCACTCAGTCCCATGCCTCCTTCGGGGCCCCCAACTGGCTGTCTTGAGTCTCCTGTCTCTGCTCACACCCGCTCTAAGTGCCCTGCTGATGTCCCCACTCCTGCCCCGCACCCCCCTACAGTGTTAGCGCCTTTGCGAGAGGTGGCTGGGGCGGAGGGGGTAGTCAGAGTACATGTCCCTTTTTCATTGGCCGATCTTTCCAAAATTGAGAAGCGTTTAGGTGATTTCTCAGCTAATCCTACCATCTACATAAAGGAATTTAGATACCTTTGTCAGGCCTATGACTTAACTTGGCATGACCTCCAGGTTATCCTAACCTCCACCCTAAACCCGGAGGAGCAAGAGCGCATCCTAGCGGCCGCCAGGCAGCACGCCAACCAACTACATTTAACTGACGCCGCCATCCCACTAGGGGAGCAAGCAGTCCCCTCGGCAGACCCAGACTGGAACTACCAAGCAAACCAGCCTGGGCGCCGTAGGCGAGACTTAATGGTCCAGTGTTTGTTGGCTGGTATGCAAGCAGCCTCAAACAAAACTGTAAATTTTAACAAATTAAAAGAAATTATTCAAAATCCAGAAGAAAATCCAGCCGCATTCTTAAATAGGCTGACTGAAGTTCTGACCCAGTATACCCGGTTAGATCCGGCCTCCCCCACAGGGGCCACCATTTTGGCGTCGTATTTCATTTCTCAATCAGCTCCTGACATTCGTAAAAAACTTCAAAAGGTAGAGGATGGTCCTCAGGCACCAATACAAGACCTAGTTAAATTAGACTTTAAGGTCTATAACTCCAGAGAGGAGACGGCTGAAGCGGTGCGTCAAGCACGCCTTAAACAGAAGGCCCAGCTCCTAGCAGCGGCTTTACAGCCCAGTCGTAACCCCAGACCAGAGAGCACATACCCCACAGACTCCAAGGCCAAGAAAGGAGCCTGCTATAAGTGTGGCAAGGCAGGACACTATGCCAACAGGTGTCCGCAGGGTCCCCGAGTCCCAACGCAGCCTTGCTATAAGTGCAAGGCATCAGGACATTGGGCCAGTGAATGTCCTAACCCTCATCCACCAGCAACCCCGTGCCCTGCTTGCCAGCAGAAAGGACATTGGAAGTCGGATTGCCCCACCCTGAGAACAGGTGCCGCGCCTCTACGTGACTCCCTTTCCCAGGATCCTGGGAGCTCCTTCCAGCTCCTACATCTGGACGACGACGACAACTGAAGGTGCCGAGACTCGGGGACCCCCATCACCCTCGCCGAGCCACGGGTAACTCTCCTGGTAGCGGGTAAGACAATTAATTTTTTAATAGATAGCGGGGCTACCTATTCTGTTTTGCCGTCCTTCTCTGGACCTAGCCTTCCATCCAATATCTCTGTAGTAGGGGTAGACGGAAAGCCATCCACTCCACGAAAAACTCCACTCCTTAATTGCTGCCTGGCCAACAACTATTTTGCGCACTCGTTCCTCATTATACCCTCATGCCCTACCCCCTTACTAGGCCGAGACATCCTGAGCACCTTAAAGGCCTCCATACACATCCCCACCAACCCATCCACTCCCCTTCAACCCTCTCATGACCTGTTGCTCATGCTTTGTGCAGGCGCACACGCTCCTCCTATGCCGCCCCCACCCCCCATCTTCCCTGTTTCTGTACACCCTCAAGTGTGGGACACTTCCACCCCGGTCATAGCTGCCCACCACCCACCAGTTCTTGTCAAGCTCAAAGATCCTACTTGTTTCCCAAACCGCCCCCAATTCTCTCTCTCTCCGACACATCTACAAGGTTTAAAGCCAATTATCACGCGACTACTTAGCCAACATATCCTTGTCCGCACACATTCCCCTTGTAACACTCCAATACTTCCAGTTAAAAAGGCAGATGGAACGTATAGGTTAGTACAGGATCTTCGACTAGTCAATGAAGCCACCCGTCCCACACACCCTGTAGTTCCCAACCCTTACACCCTTCTGTCCCATATCCCTACCAATTCTACTTATTTTACTGTGCTAGACCTTAAGGATGCCTTCTTTACCATACCCCTACACACAGACAGCCAGTTCCTGTTTGCCTTCACATGGGAGGACCCAGACACACATACCTCCACTCAACTGACGTGGACAGTCCTCCCACAAGGGTTCCGGGACAGCCCCCATTTCTTTGGTCAGGCCTTAGCGAAAGACCTTGCCTCCTGCCCTCTCACTAATAGCAAAGTTCTGCAGTATGTAGATGATCTCCTAATCTGTAGCCCTACCAAACAAGACTCTCTTCTAGACACTGCAACTCTCCTCAACCATTTAGGCTCATTAGGTTATAGAGTATCTAAACACAAGGCCCAAATTTCTTGCCAAACCGTCATATACTTGGGAATTGAAATCACCCCAACAACCCGGTCACTAACTACCGACCGCATGGCCCTAATACGTAACCTTCTTCCCCCTCAAGATGCAAAAGAAATTCAATCTTTCCTAGGTCTAATAGGTTTCTTCAGACATTGGATCCCCAATTTTGGAATCCTAGCCAAACCTTTATACGCCGCAGTTAAAGAAACCCCACATGGGCCTTTGTCCAACCCCAAATTAATCTCGACTCATTTCACCCGCTTAAAAGCTTGCCTTCTCTCACAACCCACTCTCTCACTGCCTGATTTCCAGCGTCCCTTCCAACTCTTTACAGATGAAAGGCAGAAAGTGGCAGTTGGTCTCTTAGCCCAGCCTGTCGGTAACACCCACCGTCCTGTGGCCTATCTATCCAAACAGCTAGACCCAACTGTACAAGGCTGGCAACCCTGTCTGCGTGCGTTAGCAGCGGCAGCCTGCCTGACCCATGAAGCAAAAAAGCTCATTAGAGGCAGTAATCTAATGGTCCTCTCCACACACCGTCTTCAGGATCTCATCTCTCATAAAAGTATTAGCCACTTAACTCCATCCCGGCTCCAACTTTTCCATCTCTTATTCATAGAAGACCCCACTGTTACTTTAGAAGTTTGCTCCTCTCTAAATCCAGCCACTTTACTGCCAGACTCTCTTAAACCACCCCATACTAAACATTCTTGTCCTGAGGTCCTGGAGGCTCAACCCCCCAGCCACCTACACTTGCATGACCAGCCCCTTCAGAATGCACAATTAACCTTATTTGTGGATGGCAGCTCCTTTATCAACCCCCAAGGAAACAGGCAGGCAGGATATGCAGTAGTTACCTCCTCTGCAGTTTTAGAGGCAAAACCCCTACCACAAGGGACCACATCACAGCAGGCAGAACTCACTGCACTGACCAAGGCACTCCTGCTATCAAAAGGAAAAACAGTAAACATATACACAGATTCTAAATATGCTTTTCTAATTGCACACACTCATTCAGTCATCTGGAGAGAGAGGGGGTTTTTAACCACCGGCGGTACCCCTATTATTAACAAAAACCAAATACTAAAACTACTAGATGCACTGTCAGCACCTTCCAAGGTAGCCATTATACATTGTAAAGGGCACCAAACTTCATCTGACCCGATAGCAGCTGGCAACAATTTCGCTGACGTCACTGCCAAGTCAGCCGCCAGATTTTCCACTCCTAAGCCTCCTTCTGTCTGTTTTCTCTCCCCCCAATATGCCCCTAACTACACTCAGGAAGAAAAGGCTAAGCTATTACAAAATCCAACAGCCAAACTAACTACAGGTGACTGGATATATATTGATAACAAACTAGTTATTCCTGAAACACAACTCCATACCATTCTAACAGACATACATAACTCTTTACATATAGGACCCAAAGCCTTATACAATTTTCTAAATCCCCTCCTCCACTGTCCAACACTACAAAAACACTTACTGACAATCAACCAGCAGTGCTCTACCTGTCTAAAGGCAAATCCTCAAGGCGCATTGCGTAATCCCCATCCCAGCCACCAACTCAGAGGACACCAACCAGGTGAAGATTGGCAAATTGATTTCACACATATGCCAAAACATAAAAAATTCAAATACCTCTTAACCCTTGTGGACACTTTTTCAGGGTGGATAGAGGCCTATCCTACCACAGGAGAAACCGCTAACATTGTTGCCTCTATACTCACTGAACATATTATTCCTAGGTTTGGTCTCCCGGTCACTCTTCAATCCGACAATGGTCCAGCATTCATCTCTAAGGTAGTCCAACAGGTGGCATCCCTCCTACACATCACCTGGAAGCTCCACATCCCTTATAGGCCTCAGTCTTCTGGTAAGGTAGAAAAGGCTAACGGACTCATCAAACAACAGCTCACCAAACTCTCAATCGAAACCCAGCAGTCGTGGGTAACCCTCCTTCCCTTAGCCCTGACCCGGCTGCGGGCAGCACCTCGAAGCCCAACAGGCCTCAGTCCATTCGAATTAGTCTACGGACGGCCCCTAACCCTCCAGCAAATACCTTCCCTGCCAGCCCCTTTGGCGAACTACCTCCCATATCTCACTCTTCTCAGACAACTCCTAAGACAGCACGCTGAGTTAGCACACCCTCCTCCAACAGACGCCTACAACCCACATCTCTCCCTCAGTCCCGGGGACCAAGTATACATAAAAGATATCCAAGCCAAAGACTTACAGCCCAGGTGGAAAGGTCCATACATTGTCCTCCTGTCTACACATACAGCAGCAAAACTCCTAGGACACACACATTGGATTCATATTTCCCAGCTAAAAAGGGCCCCCACTGAGAATAATCAGTGGACATCAGTTCAACTTTCCCCCACTCGCCTCAAACTTACAAAGCTTCCTTGACTATCTCATGCTCCCCGACCCCTGGCACCTAGCTTGCTTTCTCAACATCCTCTACATAAACCTATCAGACTTTCAATACATAGCCCCAGATCCATATCTACCTCCGGACAATAGTCCAGAGCAGTGGTTCTCCCGTCTTCTAACTTTCATCGAACATCTTCAGTGACAAGGGACACTGCAACTACACTGAAAATGTAGTCTCAGTTTACATTTATATTGCCGTCTCACTCATACACTCAGACCTTTGCTAGTCCGCCTACTGTATGGCAGTTATTTTTTTTAATCACTGAAACTTGGCCACAAGACAGCCGAACACACTCAGTAGTACATAGTTCTGCCAGTTGTCTTCCTTAAGGCTGTCAAACTTCTCTCCGCACAATAGAGGCCCCTTCTCATGGCTCACACTTATCCGCCAAAGGCCAAACTTAACCTACACTGTGAATATAACCAATCTCTCCCACCGCTTCCTCTGTGAGGCTTTAGAAGGCCCCCACCTAGTGGCAGCCCCCCGCCCTGCCCATGGCCTTCAACACAACTGGTCTCTCTCTCTCTAAAACTAACCATACAGCCATTAATTGATCCCTCTATGTCCCTGTGTCCTTGGTCCCCAGTCTAACTTTATACAGCCAGGCAGAGGTATCAGAGCTTTTCCAACAACTTTCTATGCTACTACGCCACTTTCGTCAAAAAACGGGCTGTTTTCCTCCCTCTAGTTATTGGAATCAGCTGAAGGACTGGCCTCCCTGCAGCGCCGAACTACCTCAATAGCCCAAGTAGCTGCCCAAAATAGGCGAGCCCTGGACTTGCTTACAGCTGAAAAAGGAGGCACTTGTCTCTTCCCTGGAGAAGAGTGCTGCTATTATGTTAGCGAGTCAAGCCTAGCAGACACTAACATTCAAACCCTCAATAAAATACAAGCTGAAATACAGAACCTTAATACCTCAACCTTGCTGGGACCTTCTGGGTTTTGCCCATATTCCAACAAATGCTTCCATTTCTTATTCTTACACTAATACTGTGCCTTATTTTATTTTTCATCTGTGCGTCCAAATACCAACCATAGGCTCCGACTTTAACAACGCCCCTTAACAGCAGGAAGTAGCCAGACAGACCACGGCGCCCCTTTATCACTATTATCAATAAAAGGTTGGACTGTTTGGACGAACCGAGGCAAGATGGTG
>NW_022303051.1:0-4474 GCF_002776525.5 Piliocolobus tephrosceles | reverse complement strand
GAGGATGCCTTTCCAGGTAGTCAACAAGACTTCAGGTGGGATCTAATGAAACAGCATTTCCAGCAACCTTCATGTTATACCTGCTGCTTAGGAGGCTGAGGGAGGGTGTAGAAAGAGAAAAAGTAAATATAAGCTGAGTTTGTTATTTTCAGAGTTCAATGTCATCAGGGTGAGAAGTACTATATTTTTGAGTATGCTGTGCTTTCAATCACATCTTCTTTATTATTTAAAGGTGATTTTTCTGAGAACACCTGCTCTTTTCTGCCTCTGCCACTGCAATATGTCATATCCTTTGGTTTGGAACAGTTCTGTCACAGGCAGTTACTTAATCCTGGAGACAGAATTCTTCTGCGGTGTGCCCAGATGCATAGGAGAAATGGATCCTCACCTTATGAACTGTTAGGTTTCATGGCAGCACATTCATTTGTCTGTCCTTGCTGTTTACCTCTGGTACCAAGACATCTCCCTGGACAGGGAGGACAGAATGAAAACTCACTCTGGGCTCATTGCAAAAGCTCCAGTGTCTTGGAAATGGAGGGAGAAGCACAACCTTGAGCACACTGTCAGCATTCCATTTCATTTTCATGAGAATATGCAGTTTTACCATCATTCGTGGAAGAGGCTTTCCTTTCCCCATTGTGTATTCTTGGCACCTTTCTTGAAGGTCAGCTGACTCTGTATGTGTGCATTTAATTCTGGGCTCTGTCCTATACCTGTGATACTTACGGGTGCCCCCACGCTAGAAGCATGCTGTCTCAGTTTTTCTCTTTTTTTTTATTGTATATTTCAATCTCATGAATATGCATCCTGCAACACTATTCTTTTTCAATGTTACCATGGTTATTTGAGGCACATAAAAATTCATTAAACTCTTAGGAATGTCTTCCATTGCTGTACACGTGGCTATTACCAATTTGACAGCAGTTATTTTTAATCTGTATATCATTTGTGTAGTATTGTCTAGTCATGTTTAGTCTTCCTATCCATGAATACGGGATGCCTTTCAACTTATTTGTACCCTCTTTACTTTCTAGAATCTTTATGTTGACAGCTAATAAGTTAGATTTAACATGACTAATATAAATTTGTGGTGTTTTCTTTTTGAGATGGAGTTTCACTCTGTCACCATACTGGGGTGCTGTGATGGGCTCCCGCTCACAGCAACCTCCCCATCCCAGGTTCAAGTGATTGTCCTGCCTTAGCCTTCCAAGTAGCTGAGAGTACAGGCCTGTGCCACCATGCCCAGCTAATTTTTAAATTTTTATTTTTAGTAGAGACGTGGTTTTACCATGGTGGCCCAGGTGGTCTCAATCTCTTGACCTCGTCATCTTCCTACCTCGGCCTCCCGTGTGCTGGAATAACAGGCATGAGCCACCGTGCCTGGCCAAATTTGTGATTTGTTATACGAATATTTTTTATGTCTGAATGAATAGGCATCAAATAAAAAAAATTTATGGAAGCTGGTTAACCAACAAATCACCCCGTACTCACGGACATTTTTTCAAGAATGTGTTCGTTTCTATTGGCATGCATTTCCTCATTTCAGTAATTAATGTATATTTGAACGTGGAAACTCATCCTCATGGCAGAAAAGTGTTCAGAGTCATGTCTCTCAGCTTCTTTGTTGTAGGTAGAACAGGGTCTGTGAGCTTGGCTCATTTGAATGAAGCCTGATACTTCTGGCATCTCCTCAGGGAGAGTGACACAGAGCTGCTGAAGCCCCTGATTACAGGAGCCAGTAGGCTTTTCACACACACCGTGGTTCCAGAAGAAGACTTACAAAGAGGAAATCATGACTATTGTTTTGTTTTATGTATTGATTTATTTGAGACGGAGCCTCACTCTGTCGCCCAGGCTGGAGTGCAGTAGTGCGATCTCGGCTCACTGCAAGCTCTGCCTCCCAGGTTCAAGCCATTCTCCTGCCTTAGCCTCGCAAGTAGCTGGGACTACAAGTGCCTGCCACCATGCCCAGCTAATTTTTTGTATTTTCAGTAGAGATGGGGTTTCAGCATGTTAGCCAGGATAGTCTCTATCTCCTGACTTCGTGATCCGCCTGCCTTGGCCCCCAAAAGTGCTGGGATTACAGGCGTGAGCCACCGCACCTGGTCAATCATGACTATTTTTAATTGTAGCATTTTAAAATTTAACTTTTAAATTATCTTTATGAAAAGAATGTGTGACTAATAGAACAATTTGGGTACAATTGAATCCATTTTACCAATAAAGTAAGCTTTTAATTAAGTCATAAATCCTTTAAAAGAGATGCTAAATGTAGTAGCAGCATAATTGGATCCTAGTGTACTGATATGGTCTTGAATATGTTAAGAAAATGTTTGTTAGAAGAGCTTCAAGACATTTCAGAAGGAGGAAAGCACTCTTCCTTTAACCCTTAGTGTGTGTTTTTGTTCCATTTTGGGTTGACTGTTTTGTGTTACTGCATGATGCCTCTAGTACAAGGCCAACACCTCCATGTCTCATGTCTTTGCTGCTCCCCTCCTCTGCCATCTCCCTTCCACCCAGGGGAATAGCCCAGCATCAACTCAGTCCATGCTTGTTAACCAGCTCCATACACCACATCCAGCAAAGCTCGGAGTGACTCACAGTGACAAACAACCAGGGCACTGATCTTTCCTCTGTGTCCTTCCAGCTTCTCCTGAGGACAACCTGAGTTTAGTGAGCCCACCACCAAGTGAAGATTATGATTGTGATGATGAGGATGATGATGATGTCCAGGTAAGACCACCTTTCTTTGTCTTCTAAGGAAACGTTGGTTTTCTGATGTGAGAAACAAACTCACCAGTCCAAACTCAAAGAACAGACTCATGGAGCTGAAAAACAGCAAAGTGAGATTTTCTTTCCTTGTTTTTTTTGAGACAGAGTCTTGCTCAGCTGGCCAGGCTGGAGTACAGTGGTGCAATCTCAACTCAGTGCAACCTCCATCTCCTGGCTTCAATCAGTTCTCCTGCCTCAGCCTCCCGAGTAGCTGGGATCACAACATGTGTCCCCACGTCCCCATGCCCAGCTAATTTTTGTATTCTTAGTAGAGACAGGGTTTCACCATGTTGGCCAGGCTGGTCTCGAACTCCTGACCTCAGGTAATCCACCCACCTCGGCCTCCTGAAGTGCTGGGATTACAAGCGTGAGCCACCGCGCCTGGCCAAAAGTGAGACTTTTAATGACAGTGTTGCAAGACCCGGTGTCTGATGGGCAGACACACCCAGCAGAGTTTCAACAAGCAATTTATCCCCTAGTGTGCAGGTCCCTCCCCTGGTTCCTCATAGGCTGAGTCCTGTGGGGTTACAGTTTTCCTGGGTGTGGCCTACTGATTGTTGTTGAGGGATTTAGGTGTTTTTCCAGGATTCTCTTACTGCATGTTTTCGCAGCCCACAATGCATTGCCATCCTAGTCAGCTCAGGGGCTCTTCAAGTAGCTGGGTAGGGTGATAAGAACAGACAATGCGAGGTACTTTGCAGGCTAGTAAATTTTCATCTTAGACTTAATTTTCTTTGATTGAAGTGAGGGCAACTAAGTGGGGGAGAAGCGGGGGGCCAGCAAGCAGGCATTGCCCATCCAAGAAGGAAGCTAGTATTTCTTCTGTCCTTTGCTGACCTAAACTGGTTCAAGGCACTTTGTCTTAAAAATGGGCCAGTGTATACATTATTTTTTTCACCTGATTTCTTTTCTTAATTAATTTTGATATAGAAATATGACAAGGCACATTATGTACAACATACCCAATTCTCTTTGTGAGGATGGATGTCAGTGGGAGTTTCTTTTCATCTAATACATGACACACTACGATGTTTTTGAAGGACAGCGTCCCTCATCAACTAATGCAGAGGCAGTTTCCTCCACACCAGTTTTTCTCATTGGATTAGGCCCTCTGCATTTAGCAATGTACATCAACCTCAAAGATAAATACTGTGGGAAAAGCTCTTGTCTTTGCCACAGGTGTCCTCTATGCTAGAATGTTTGGCCTTTGACCTTTGATTCAACCACTGTTTCACAGCTAGTTTTCTGAAGTCATCTAGAGACTAACAGGTCTTTGTAAGGGATGCAGCAGAATTGATCTGATCCTCATAGCATCTTCTTTTGTCTCGTTGCAGATTTTACCATCACGTGTCCAGGGTACGTACCTTCAACTAAGTCACTTTCTGAAAAACAAACTTGCTGGCTTTAATATGTAGAAATCTTAATCTGGGTTCCTGTTAAAAAATATTGGGGGTATGGTGAGAGCAAATGATTTTGCAAGTGGATAACTATGAGCAGAGGGGCTGTAGAAATGTGTGTGAACCCAGAGGCCCAACCAGGAGATTTTGTGTGAGCCAGTGTGTCTTCGCCTGGAGGAGGAGAAGTAAGTGCACCTCTCACTGACTTATTCTGATATTGGTGGTTCTAAAGAGTGGATTCTGGAGAATCTCAGCAGAAAAGAGGATGCCTTTCCAGGTAGTCAAGACTTCAGGTGGGATCTAAT
>NW_022303050.1:0-1602 GCF_002776525.5 Piliocolobus tephrosceles | reverse complement strand
CTAATTTTTATACCAGGATATTTCCTTTTTCACCAGAAGCTTCAATGTGCTCTGAACTATCCCATTGCAGATTCCAAGAAAATAGTTTTATCAAATTATTCAATGAGAAAGAGTGTAACTACAAGCTTCAGTGTACTCTCAAACTGCTCAGTGAAAAGAAGAGTGTAACTCTGTGAGAATTCACATATCACAAAGCAGATTCTGAGACACTTTCTTTCTATATTTTACCCGAAGATAATTCCTTTGTCATCATAGGCTACATTGCGATCAAAAATATCCCTTCTCTGATTCCTCAAAAACAGTGCTACAAAACTACTCTATAAAAAGAATTATGTAACTATGTGAGATAAATTAACCCATCACAAAGCAGTTTCTCAGATAGCTTCTTTCTAGTTATTCTGTGAGGATATTTCCTTTGTCACCATAAGCTTCAACGTGCTCCAAAATATCCTATTGCAGATTCCAAGTAAACAGTTTTGGCAAACCTCTGAATGAAAAGAACAGTGCAACTCTGTGAGATGAGTTCATACATCACAAACAGTTTCTCAGAAAGCTTCTTCTAGTTTTTATCTGAGGACATTTCCTTTGTCTTCAATACAAACCATAGTATCCCTTGTCATATTCCACAAAAATTGTGCTACCTAACTGCTCCATGAAAAGACTTGAGTAACTCTATGAGATGAATTCACAAATCACAGAGCAGTTTCTCCGAAAGCTGCTTTATAGTTTTCATTTGAGGATATTTTCGTTTTTAACACAGGCCTCTTTGTGCCCCCAAATATCCCTATGTAGATTCCACAAAAATAGTGTTAGCAAAGTGCTCCATGAAAACAAACCTGTAAATCTGTGAGGTGAATTCACACATCAAAAAGAACTTTCTTAAGAAATTTATTTTTGGTTTGTTTCTGAGTATATTTCCTTTGTCAATGTAGACTTCGCTGCACTCCTATATATCCCATTGTAGATTCCACTGAAACAGTATTAGCAAACTGCCCCATTAAAAGAATCATGAAAATGTGTGCAATGAATTCACACATCACAAAGCATTTTCTCAGAAAGGTTCTTTGTAGTTTTTATCAGAGAATATTTCCTTTGTCACCATAGTCTTCCATGCTGTACAAAATATCCCTTCTCAGAATACCCAAAGAGAGTTCTACCAAACTGCATTTTGATAAGAGTGGTGTAACTCTGTGACATGAATTCACACATCACAAAACTATTTCTCAGATAGGTTCTTCCAAGTTTTTATCTGACAATAATTCCTTTTTCACCATATTCCACAATGTGCTCCAGAATATCCCATTGCAGATTCCACGAAAAAAGTTGTAGAAAACTTCTCATTGAAAAGAAGGTTGTAACTCGTTTTGTCAGATGAACTCACAAATCACAAAGCAGTTTCACAGAAAGCTTCTTTTTTGTTTTTATCTTAGGAAATTTCCTTTGTCCCCAAAGGCTTAAAGGCACTCCCAAATATCCTATTGCAGATTCCATGAAAACAGTGTCATCAAGATGCTCAATTAAATGAATGGTGTAAATCTGTGTGATGAATTCACATATCACAGAGCAGTTTCTCAGTAAGATTCTTTCCAGCTTTTTCTGAGG
>NW_022303046.1:1332-2079 GCF_002776525.5 Piliocolobus tephrosceles | reverse complement strand
ACCGTAGTGGTAAAACAAGTAAGCAAATATA
The DNA here is from genome assembly GCF_002776525.5 of Piliocolobus tephrosceles. Classification (NCBI taxonomy): domain Eukaryota; kingdom Metazoa; phylum Chordata; class Mammalia; order Primates; family Cercopithecidae; genus Piliocolobus; species Piliocolobus tephrosceles. The sequence continues at coordinate 2,048 of NW_022303046.1, read as the reverse complement.
TAAGAAAAATGGAAAAAAAAACAGCAAAAAAAAATAACAAAAAAACAGCAAAAAAAAATAACAAAAAAACAGCAAAAAAATAACAAAAAAACAGCAAAAAAATAACAAAAAAACAGCAAAAAAATAATAAAAAAATAATAACAAAAAAAGCGACAAAAAAATAACAAAAAAAACAACAAAAAAAAAAATAATATTAAGTCTAGTGTCTATCTTTGGACTGTTCAAAGTTTTATTTATTAAGATTAATTATTTTTACGTAAAAGCAAAAATATTAAAAAAAGAAAAAAAAACTCAAAATATATAAACACATATACATATATGAATATTCTATTCTTAACATCAAAAGTTATTAACTTACTAGTAACATTATGCAAACTACATAAAAAAGGGAATAGCTAGCTAAATTTGAAATGTTGTTTTATAAAACAAACGGTCACAAATGTATAAATATATATATAAATATATGAACGTACATGCGAATATATAAATTCATACATTAAAAGAAGAATTAAAAAAAAAAAAAAAAAAAAAAAAAAAGTGAACACATGTACAAAAAAAGTAACTAAATTGAGGCGTGGTAACAAACGGGTATATATTTTTTATAAAACGTAAATGACTCAAGTAGGGAAGTATATAGCAAGGTAGAAAGCGGCAATAAATAGCAAAATTAACCAAAGCAAGTAAAAATAAACCAAAGCAAGTAAAAATAAACCAAA
>NW_022303046.1:847-1322 GCF_002776525.5 Piliocolobus tephrosceles | reverse complement strand
AACCAAAGCAAGTAAAAATAAACCAAAGCAAGTAAAAATAAACCAAAACAAGTAAAAATAAACCAAAGTAAGTAAAAATAAAACGGAACAGAATGAAATTAAACAGAATAGAACGAAACGAAACAGAACGTAACGAAACAGAATATAACGAAACAGAATATAACGAAACAGAATGTAACGAAAAGAAACATTGCTAATAAAATAGTATAGAACAGTATGCAAATAGAAGTAATAAAAAACTTAAATAAAGTAAACACTATCACATGGTATGAAACAAAACAGGCGGAAAAAATGGAAAATTGAACAAATGGAGAAAAAAAAATAAAAAAAAAAGCAAGTGTTAAAAACGGGTGCCAAACATTGCCAAAAATATATGTACAAAAATATGTATAAAAAATATGTACAAAATATATACTAAAAAATATTTACAAACTATGTACCAAAATATTACACACAAAAATATTACAATTTTTTT
>NW_022303046.1:0-747 GCF_002776525.5 Piliocolobus tephrosceles | reverse complement strand
ACCGTAGTGGTAAAACAAGTAAGCAAATATATAAGAAAAATGGAAAAAAAAACAGCAAAAAAAAATAACAAAAAAACAGCAAAAAAAAATAACAAAAAAACAGCAAAAAAATAACAAAAAAACAGCAAAAAAATAACAAAAAAACAGCAAAAAAATAATAAAAAAATAATAACAAAAAAAGCGACAAAAAAATAACAAAAAAAACAACAAAAAAAAAAATAATATTAAGTCTAGTGTCTATCTTTGGACTGTTCAAAGTTTTATTTATTAAGATTAATTATTTTTACGTAAAAGCAAAAATATTAAAAAAAGAAAAAAAAACTCAAAATATATAAACACATATACATATATGAATATTCTATTCTTAACATCAAAAGTTATTAACTTACTAGTAACATTATGCAAACTACATAAAAAAGGGAATAGCTAGCTAAATTTGAAATGTTGTTTTATAAAACAAACGGTCACAAATGTATAAATATATATATAAATATATGAACGTACATGCGAATATATAAATTCATACATTAAAAGAAGAATTAAAAAAAAAAAAAAAAAAAAAAAAAAAGTGAACACATGTACAAAAAAAGTAACTAAATTGAGGCGTGGTAACAAACGGGTATATATTTTTTATAAAACGTAAATGACTCAAGTAGGGAAGTATATAGCAAGGTAGAAAGCGGCAATAAATAGCAAAATTAACCAAAGCAAGTAAAAATAAACCAAAGCAAGTAAAAATAAACCAAA
>NW_022303045.1:0-3009 GCF_002776525.5 Piliocolobus tephrosceles | reverse complement strand
AATCTGCTCCACAACCATATGGGGACATGTTGTTTTCTCTAAATATGGCGAACTGGAACTCATAGTAAGTAAGCAACAAAGAGATCACAAGGTTAAAGCAAATAACTTTATTGGCATGCATATGTTCAAACTGCAAAGTACTGGCCTTTTCTAAATTAGCAAAGTTTACTCAAAAGGTGGGTAGAGGGCTGGGTAAAGAAAGAATGGGAAAAGCAAACTAGAAAGGAGGAGAGAAGAGAGGTTAGAGGAAGTAAGAGAGTGAGCAAATCCTGGGTATCTGAAGCTTATACAATTGGAGGGGACTGCTTCATGGGAAACAGTACGAAATTATGAATATAAAATTAAATATTGGAGCCCTGAGAAGACACCCATGAAAGTAAGTAGCTCTAAAGATGCCCAACCTAGTTATGTTTTGCTGCATATTAAATCATTCCCCAAATTTACAAATTAACTCTTCCTATGATGTTTTACATCTCCGGAGTTGGATAGAATCAACGAATAAGTACTTGCTTAGGGTCCCTCATGTAGTTGAAATTACATGCCAGAGAAGGCTGGAGTCATCTGAGTCCTTGACGAGCTGGACAACCAAAAGGACTCATTCACGTGACTGTCAATTTGTGCTGGCAATCACTGAGCACACAGCTACGACTCTACACTATTATCTTAGCTCGGTTGTCTTCATGGCCTCTGCATGTGACTTGTGCTTTCACGGAATAGCGCCTGGGTTCTGAGAGCAAGTATGACAGGAAGCAGCTTTCCAATAGAGACAAAGCCAATTTTGCCAGTCCTTTTCAAGAGTTGCCTAGAAGTTGCACAGCATTACTTCCATTGCATTTGATTGGTTAAGCAGTCACAGGCCAGTCCAGATTTAAAGGAGAAGGGGAGGGAGCCAAGATGGCCTATCAGACAAAGCTAGGAGGAACACTGGGAAGATTGGCACACTCTGAGCAGATTTTTTAAGGGAAGGCATTGAGAATGGATGGAGCGGGGACATGGATGCTGCGTTGCAAAGGGAGAAAGCTGGAAACCTTGGATGGCGCTAGTGAGCACTAGGACTGCTTCCTGGCCTCCAGTAACTCCTAGTGAAGGAGTAAGCTGAAAAGGCAAGGAACGGCGTATTCTCACCATGGACCTCAGAATCTTAGCTGCAGGCAACCTGAAGACCCTCACAGACACATGAGTTGGCAGAGAGCTGCTTAAAGAGGTTACAGGGGTGGGAGTCCATCCTGTATATAGTCCAGAGAGGTTGATGGGAGAATGTCAGGAGTGCAGTACAACCAAGGATTCCCATCCCCTAAGGCTTGACATGCTCCTATAGGAGACTTTAGCCATAAGGTGACTGTTGGACCTAGACAGAGCAGATTGGTCTTGCCTGTGAGACAGGGCCAGTCTGATCTGAGTGTTCTCCTGTCCACTTGCCTCTCCTGGGGCCCCAGCCTGGCTGTGCCCACTTGCAGCACAGCTTTGGATGCCCAACCAGGGTGCCTCTCAGTGCCCGCATTATAGTTGTTTTACCAGAAGACCACACCTGACCATCAGAGAGCTCCAGTAGACCAGCCACTGCCAACATGTGCCAGCCTACCTGCAGCGTCCCTGCACGCTACCCTCCTCCCTCTGAAGCCTTTCCCTACCATTTTGTCAGTACACACTTGCCCATAACCATTTCCACACTGCTTTGCTGGCACACACCGTGGCTTCCTCCCCACACCCTGCCAGCCTGCATATAAGCACAGACCCCACCAAACACTGCTGCAGGTGGAAGGACAACTACTACCCCACCCATCCCCTGATGATGTGTAGGCACTCAGCCATGCCATCATTACCGGTGGGAACGCTCACTCAGATTCCAGCAACCTTACCCCTATCGCCCACCTGTCATGCACCTGCCACTGCCAGTGTAAATGTGTACAAGAACAATGGCAGCCCTGCTCCCACCAGTATTCTATCATTGCTGCTGCTAGCATGAGCACACATAGGAACGTCAAAGCGCACTCCTGCTGGTACCCTACCCCAGCTGATGCACGTGCACTCCACCGTGCTACTAGGACTCCTGGCATGCATGAGCAAGCATGGATCCCACTGCCACCACCCCTGTAAAGCATTTTAGCCAGCACCACCCATTGGAGTGTTGTGGCCAGGAGACTGGGAACACCTCAGGCCCCCTGGCACAGCATGTTTCTAACCTCAAGAAGCCACAGAACAAAACTCAAAGGTAGAGCTCCAGCCCCCACAGAGTTAAAACATGCAGATGCCATGCTGGGCCTTGGCCTCCTGAAATCTTTCAGAAACAAGGCCAATAATCTGAATCCACCATATACCACACTCAAACCCACAAGGGCATCAAAGGAGACCAAAGCAAACATCCTATCCAAAGGACAGCAACTTCAAAGGCTGAAGGAACATCAGCACATAGATGAGAAAAAAAATAGCACAAGAATTCTGGCAGCTCAAAAAAGTATCTTCTTACCTCAAAAGGACTGCATGGTTATCAAACAGCCGAAAATGGCTGAAATGACAGAAATAGAATTCGGAATATGGATAGAAACAAAGATCATCAAGATTCAGAAGAAAATTGAAATATAATCCAAGGAATCTGAAGAATACATTAAAATGATACAAGAGCTGAAAGATGAAATTGTCATTTTAAGAAAGGACCAAACTGATCCGATGCAGGAAAAAAATCACTTCAAGAATTTCAGAATAAAATTGCAAGTATAAACAAGAGTAATCAACCAAACTGTGGAAAGAATATCAGAGCTCAAAGCTTGGTTCTCCAAAATACCTCCATCAAACAAAAATAAAGAAAAAATAATAAAGAATGAACAAAATCTCCAAAAGATATGGAATCATGTAAAGAAATCAAATCTGTGACTCACTGATATTCCCCAAAGGGAAAGAAACCAAGCAAATTGAAGAACATATTTATGGAAACTATTCACGAAAATTTCCCCTACCTTGCTACAGAGGCCAACATTCAAATTCAGGGAATGCAGCGAACCTCTTTGAGAT
>NW_022303044.1:0-1542 GCF_002776525.5 Piliocolobus tephrosceles | reverse complement strand
TATGAAATATATGACACATAAGAGTCTATAAAATTTGGGTGGGCACGATGGCTCATGCCTGTAATCCCAGCACTTTCAGAGGCTGAGGCGGGTGAATCATTTGAGGTCAGGTGTTCAAGACCAGCCTGGCCAACATGGTGAAACCTGTCTCTACTAAAAAAATACAGAAAGTTAGCTAAGCATCATGGCAGGCACCTGTGATCCCAGCTACTCGGGAGGCTGAGGTGGGAGAGTTGTTTGAACCCAGGAGACAGAAGTTGCAGTGAGTCGATATCGTGCCATTACAGTCTAGCCTGGGCTACATGAGCAAAACTCCACCTCAAAAACAAACAAACAAAACTGAATGCATAATCCAATAGATTAATAATTGCAGTGATGTCATCATCCATTAGCATTGAGTGTCTTGAAAGGGCTACAATATGCCCTTCCTTGATCACCTGGGTCTCCCTTCTTCACCCAGACATAGGACTAATGTGTTAATGTTTGTCTTGCTTTTCATAAGGTTTATGATTTCTGTGTATATTATTAAGCAATGTCATATGTTATGGTTTGTGAACTGTACATGGAATAGCAGTGTATTTTTCAGTCATTTCCTTTGTTCACTATAATTTTTCATTGTTGATGCTTCTAAGTGCAGTTCATTTTCACAGCTGTATCATATTCCACAATGTGACTATGGCAGCTTTTTTCTTTGATAGAGGTGTATTTGGATGGCTTTCAGGTGTTTTCTATTTCTACAGCCACTGCCTAAATATTCTTGCCCTGTATGTGTCTCCTGGAGAAGACAGTGCAAGGGCATTTCTGGGGCAGACATGCCTGAGAAGGCAAGTGTGAGGCCGCAGAAGGGCGTGTCTAGCTTTTTATGAAATATAGTTTCTTAACACGAGCAACAGCAGTGGATACTTTGTCAGCAGTTGATCTTTTCCTCCTTTTGGATTTTTATGGCTCTGCTGAATTTGTTTCTTGAAGTATTGGATGTATCCACAGTACTTTGTTTACTTATATTTTGTAACTTTTTGCACGTGGATTTATCTTCCTTGGAATTTTATGTGGAGAGATATTTTGAGGACAGGGTTGCACTGTTTCAGCAAAGATGTTCACTCACATGGGGTAGAGGTGAAGTTAGCAGCCGCCTGGTGCCACGTCGGTTTGACCCATGCTCTCCAGTCCTCCAGCATGAACTCCTGCAGGACTGTTTCTTATTGGTTCTCAGGGTCAGTGGTTTTCCCTCTACCCAGCACCAGTGCAGGGACAGGTGCTCTCCTTGCTGCTCCTGCTCTGAGGTGGGCTTTTATTTTAAGTCTAAGATGTCAGATTTCTGACCTCATTTTGGAGAGACATCCGGTTTTGTTTCTGATGCCCCATCCTCTGTGCAACTGTCTAAACAGGAAAAAAATTCCACTTTGGTTCCTGCCAATTCTTTATTGACTGCTGTGGATTCCATCCTTCAATGCCAGCCCAGTAATGCACTTACAAAGATGCATTTTTGTAGGTTTTACCCAACATCTCAGTTGTTTTTGTTGGGAAAGCTATTTAGTGTCC
>NW_022303041.1:0-1594 GCF_002776525.5 Piliocolobus tephrosceles | reverse complement strand
GCGTTATTAGAAGCATTATAAGCAGTAAAAGCAGCATAAGCAGCAATAGCAGCAGCAGCAGCAAGAGCATTATTAGCTTCTAATAACGCTGATGCTGCTGCTGCAGCTGCCAGTTATGGTGGTCCGTATAATGATGCTTTACCTATTGCTACTTCTGTTATCACCGCTGCTACAATTGCTGTTGACACGGCTAGTATTGCTGCTGATGCTATTGTTGGTTGTATTATTGCTGCTGGCAATTATGCTCCTGCTATTGCTTTATACGCTGGTTCTTTAACTATGGCTGCTGATATTGTTCAATTGGCTGTTTCTGCGATTCATAATGCTGTGTCTGTTAGCCATGCTTCTGCTGATGTTACTGTGGTGTCTGAAGCAACCATGGCTGCTTCTTATGCTGCTGTTGCAGCTTCTGCTGCTGCTGATGCTGCTTCGAGTATTTCTAATGCTATAAATACTATAATTGATACTGCTACCGATGATTCTTATTCGTCTGCTTCAGATATGTCAGATATGGTGGCTGATTTTATGACAGGACATCATATATTGAATGGTTTTGATCACCATATACAAAGTGATAATGCCCCAAATAATGAAAATGGTGACAATAATCAAGAAAGTGCAAACGCTGTTTTTATTTATGGTTCATGTGGAGAGTTACATACTAATAACCCCCCAGATGACGGAAATAATGTGGATGACTCTTAAAAAGTTTGTAACATGATATTTTCTGATCAGTGTATTGCAGTTAGTGTGAATTATTCTAAAAATTAAATTGACAATACATATAATGATAAAAGTTAAAACATTTATATGTATTATTTGATTTTTTTAAAAAATTTTTAATTTATGTAAAAGTGCAAATTATTGTAAGCAATTTTACATAACAATATACTTGATGAACTTAATAAGTATTTTACATTATTGAATATATCTTTTTTAACACAATATTTTGAATACAATAGCATTTTTACAGTTACGTTATGCATGTGTGATTGTAACTTAATTATTTTGTATAATTGTGATTCTCGTCAAAAGCGATTTTTTTTTTTTATACATTAATAAAAAAAAAAATAAATAAAAAGTAAATGTAGTACATTTTTACTATATCCTGTTTTATTATATAATTTAAAAGTAACAAATAAAGTATAATAATGTTAATTCGAGTGTTTTTAACGTTACTTTAAATACATACTGAATGTTTTTTTTGACGCGTATTATTATTGCATATTTAAATTGTGTCTTTACTATTAAAAAAAAAAAAAAAAAAACGGTAGCTGTAAATAAATGTAGAACTAACTAGTTGATGTATTATGTAAAACATATTGTTAGTAGTATCATGTAAAATATTATACATTTAAAAAAAAAGCATAAAATAATGTATATATATAACTTTGTTAAAAATTGCATGCTTGTTGATAATGTAAAAAAAAAAAAAATAAAAACTACAAAAACGCATTAGGAACTACTAATATAGTTGGAATATATTTATTTATAATAAGTGGTGTTTACTCTATATTATTTTAAATATGTCATTTCATATTATATTTACATTTACATTTACATTCACTGTTTGTGTTATATTTTTAATTTAAAA
>NW_022303040.1:0-1682 GCF_002776525.5 Piliocolobus tephrosceles | reverse complement strand
CATAATATGGTATTATATTTCTTCTTTTATTTTTTACTTTATTTTTTTCTTTTATCTTTTATTTTATTTGTTCCTTTTATTTTGTTTAATACTCTTTTATAATTTTTTTTTTTATTTTTTATTATATTATTTACTTTTTTTTTTATTTTTATCATATTTAACTTTTTAATAAGATAATCTTGATAAACAAAAATAGTATTACCACTACTACCACTACCACTACTACCACTACCACTACCACTACTACCACTACCACTACCACTACCACTACTACCACTACCACTACCACTACCACTACCACTACCACTACTACCACTACCACTACCACTACCACTACCACTACCACTACTACCACTACCACTACTACCACTACCACTACCACTACCACTACCACTACCACTACTACCATCAGATATGTTGTTATTGTCAAACATGTTAACATTGATTTTTTTACTTTCTTTTGTAGGTAAACTTTTCACACTCTTTTTATTCTCGTAAATATTATCCAACATTTTTTGTACTAACTTCAAGTGAACATATAATATGTGGTTATATTTTTTTATGCGACGTTTTTTTCTTTTTTTTGTTAATTTGATTTTGTTAATTTTTTTATATACAGGTGGTACTATCTCTCCTACGTTTGTAGCATAATCCCAACGGTTATTTTCAAAAGGATTCATTTCAAGAGGATGCATTTCAAAATGGTTATTTTTAAAACGGTTATTTTCAAAAATTTTATAATTATTATAGCCTTCCCCTTGTTGTAACACATTAAGTACTTTTGGTTTGCGGCGTGAAAAAAGTGTCTGAAAAGATGTTTCAAATACAGTTTTTATTTTAGGGGAACTAAAAACAAATGGAATAGTTAGTTTTATTTTTTTTTTTGTCCTCCTTTCATTTTTTTTTTCCTCCTATCATTTTTTTTTGTCCTCCTTTGGTCGTCTTGATTAACGTCATAGTTACCCAAATAAGCATTTAAACATTTTTTAGAAAAAAAATTAAAAGACTGAAGAGATGAGGAGTATAAAAAATGGTTTTTTTTTAATATCAACATATTTTTAATAATATTCATATCTTTTTTAGCAGATCGATAATCAAATCGTTTTATTTTGTTTGCATATTTATTATAATAAGATTTTAGATAAATTAATATAGCTTTTTTATTTTTTAATTTTTTAGTGAGTGTACATTTAATTAGTATTTTAAAATCTTCTACTATTTTTTTATACATTTCTAATTTTAAATATTTTAACACAGGATTTAGTTTATTATACGATGGATATTCCTGTAACTCCCCTTTCAGAATTATTTTTAATAAAAGAAAAACAAACATATCAAATTTTATGTGAGTAAATAGTGGTTTATTTGTGTTGCTCTTATACCTATTGTTTGGGCTATTATTTGGGCTGTTGCTGTAGTTGTTGTAGCTGTTGTAGTTATTGTTATAATAAGCAGAAGGAGTACAGTTACTAGTACAAACAGAATTGTTAATGATATGACCATATTCTTCATCAATCGCATATTTATTACAAGAATCATGTTGATAGTTATATAATGAAGAAATAACGCTAAAATTATAATCATTTTTTCTTTGAGGTGTTGTATATTCATTCAATGGAGAATACACATTATATGCATTATTATACCTACTGCCATTATTATACCTACTGCCATTATTATAC
>NW_022303038.1:0-1191 GCF_002776525.5 Piliocolobus tephrosceles | reverse complement strand
ATAAAGATTACGCACTAATCATTTGAATAATACAGCACATCATTTTTTCGAGGCTTTTTTTTTTTCAAACTTTTCAAGAGAAGTGCTGCACATGTACATACGTACATATACATACCCATATATATATATATAACAGGACATACTACAATAATACGGGTCTACTGTACGCACTTCTGTACAACAAATTCCATGAATTATTTAAATTTTTTGAAATATATGAGTATTTATAAATAAATATACACAAACTTATATATGTGCTATATATACTAAAAACACACTCACGTTTATTGTAAGTTATCTTATTAACTATTTTTTTAATGTGTAATGTATAAAAGCGATAAAAAAAAAAGAAATACTATAAAGTGCTTTTTTAAATCGATATATTATAGCTTAAAAAAAAAAAAAAAGAATAATTACAAATAAATAAATAAAATACAATTCACAAGTTAAATTTTCGAAAGATTAAAATTTTTTTAGGTTATGGTGTTGTGCAATCACTTGATTGAATCATGATAATAATAGTTGAATTAGGATGGTGTCCAAATTTTTAATTTTTTTTTTTTTTTTTGATTTTTTGATTTTACAACTTTGACGATGTCATATGTAAGGTTTAACTAAATTGCTCTAGATGTATGAAAATTTGATATGTTTAGTTTATTTATTTTTTGATTTAATAGTAATGCTTTATGTTGGGGGTGTATAAATTTAACTATGTGTGATTATTTGATAAACAGTGGTTGGAAATTGCACCGTAAAGTAGCACATTTTATGTTAAGTATGTTATTACAACTGTTATAAGTAATAAAATCGTAAAAAAAAAAAAAAAAAAAAAAAAAGTAATTTTTTTAGGTTATGGTGTTGCACAATCACTTGAAACATGGTAATAATTGAATTAGGATGGTGGTCAAAATTTTTCATTTTTTTTTAATTTTTTTACTTTGCAATTTTGATTATGTCATTGTAAAGTTTAACTAAAGTAATGTGCATTTATGATAATTTCGTCTGTTTAGCTTATTTACTTTGTGATTTATTAGTAGTAATTTTGCTATTAACGGTATATAAATTTAATGACATGTGATTATTCGATATAAAATGGTTGAAAATTGCAAATTAATTAACACATTGTATGTTAAGTATGTTATTACAACTACAATGAGTAATAAAATAGTAAAAAATGCAAAAAAAAAAAAA
>NW_022303037.1:0-40474 GCF_002776525.5 Piliocolobus tephrosceles | reverse complement strand
AAAAAAAAAAAAAAAAAAAAAAAAACTGCTGAAATGTTGAGATGTACACAGAGAAGCAGCATGTGGTAGGATTGATCAAGCAGTTCAGCCAGTTGGATGTCTCACGAGGAGGGAGACTCAGAAAGTTTAAGATATTTGCAAAAGAGTGATTGAAATGATAGGCTATGGAACCTAAGTTGGTTAAGTATAAGTGAAGAGGAAGGGGCTGATATTGGAAAAAAAGTGGAGGGCTCAAGGTTGTCATAATGTTGAAGAGTAAAGATAACTAATTAATTAAGCTAGAAGGAAAGGAGACAGAAAGCCTTGCAGCAACCTTCTGGATACTGTTGGGGTAACGTTCTGGATAATGTTATTCCCATTTTATACAATGTGGAAACCAAGGCATAAAGACTACTTTGATTATTCAGTTACAACTTGATTAGTGTAGCTATGTCTTGAATGTGAGTTTTCTAATTAAATTCAGTTGGCTTACCAGTAGATAATTACTCTGCTTATTAAATATACAAATCATCCATATACTTTGTTCAACACTTTTGCCGTAAATGTGTTCAGGTTACAGTGGTGACGTTTTTGATGACCCATTTATTGCCTATCTTATGTCTCTACTCTCACTGAGCATTTTTATCCAATTTTAATTAACATTTAGCTAGAAGCAATAATACAGCACTTAAATTGTCATCCTTAACAGACAAAAAGGGGTGTATGGGAAAATCCACATTTTGGAGTTTTGGAATGTTTTCTAGGGATAATCTAAGGAATAAAGGGAATTTCCAATGTTAATAATTATTTACCAACAGAACTGAAGAGTAAATTTATTCATGTGGATTGTGTATAGCATTTATGCCAGAAGTGTATAACTTTTTATTTAGTGCCAGCCATAATATTTGACATTCTGTAGTTAATAAATTAGTCTGTTCATGGAATCAACCTAAATGCCCATCAGTGATAGATTGGATAAAGAAAATGTAATACATATGCACCATGGAATGCTATGCAGCCATAAAAACGAATGAGATTATGTCCTTTGCAGGGACGTAGATAGAGCTGGAGGCCATTATCCTTAGCAAACTAACACAGAAACAGAAATTTAAATACCACATGTTCTCACTTATAAGTGGGAGCTAAATGATGAGAACACATGGACACAGAGAGGGGAACAACACACACTGGGGCCTTTTGGAGGGTGAAGGGTGGGAGAAGGGAGAAGAACAGGAAAAAATAACTAATGGGTACTAAGCTTAATACCTGGGTAATGAGATAATCTGTACAACAGATCCCTATAACACAAGTTTACCTATGTAACAAACCTGCAGTTTTACCCCTGAATTTAAAAGTTAAAAAAATTCGGCTGTACTCACATATTAACAATAATCTGAAAATTAACAAATAAATTAGTCTATGAAATTAAATTTACTTGTATATTCATTATTATCAGTCATCTGCATTCCAAGATTATTTTATGAATGGTTTTTATTGAATTACATATTTTTCACATTTGAAATTACCAAAGGTATGGGGATTATTTGGCTATATGAAATCTGAGGGACTGTTTCTTCGAGGCCACAGACCTTCTCTGGTTGTATAAAATAGCTGCTTCTTCAAATAAATCTAACAAGTTTGTTTTTATTTTTAGTAAAGCCTTAATGCCTCCGTGTAATTGTAAATATACATAATAATTAGAGCCAACATATCTTAACCATATTCTAGACATTGTGCTAATTGCTATATATATGTTACCTCATTGGGGTTGCTTCGTTAATTCATGAGGATTACCTCATCACAACCTTGAGAGAGTTACCTTTGTTTTCAAGATAAACTCATTTATTCAACAAATATTTGCTGAACACTTACCATGTGGCAAACATTATTTTAAAACCTACAATTTACCAATGAACAAAAGAGGAAAAGTCTTTGCCCCATTTAGCTTACAATCGTGTATATAATAAATAGATGGCATATGATAAATAGCAGAAAGGTATATAATCAATAGAAGATACTTAGAAGTGAAGCATAGTTTTATTGACATCCTCACTGAATAGATTGCCTTGTTTATTTGTTCATTTGTAGGTTTGTGTAATGAGATCACAGATGTAACAATGCTTCACATTTGTGTTAGAACTTCTACATGTTAGAAAAAAATGATTCACCCTTTCTTACAAACAATCCAATGATACTCTTTTAATTATTTTTAAATGTATAATAAATTATTGTTAACTATAGTCACCCTGTTATGCTTTCAAATACTAGATATTGTTCATTCTATCTAATCATATTTTTGTACCCGTTAACCATCCCTATTCTCCTCACTTGCCACCTCGCCAGTACCCTTCTCAGCCCCTGATAACCATCATTCTGTAATCTAGATCCATGAGTTCAGTTGTTTTAATTTTTAGCTCCCACAAATAAGTGAAAACATGCAAAGTTTGTCTTGCTGTGGCTGGCTTATTTCACTTAACAGAACATCCTCCAGTTCCATCCATGTTGTTGTAAATGATGGGATCTCATTCTTTTATATGGCTGAATAGTACTCCATTGTATGTGTGTACCACATTTTCTTTATCCATTCATCTGTTGATAGTTGATAGACACTTAGCTTGCTTCCAAATCTTAGCTATTATGAATAGTGCTGCAATAACCATGAGAGTGCAGATATCTCTTCAATTTGGGTGTATATCTCACAATGGGATTTCTGGATAAAATGGTAGTTCTATTTTTAGTTTCTTGAGGAACCTCCAAACTTTTCTTCATAGTAGCTGTACTAATTTACATTCCCACCAACGGTATAAGAGGGTTCCCTTTTTTGCACATTCTCGCCAGCATCCATCACCTCTTTTCTCAATAAAATCCATTTTAACTGGGGTGAAATGATATTTCATTGTAGTTTTGATTTGCATTTCTCTGATGATCAGTGATGTTGAATGCCTTTTCATATACTTGTTTGCCATTTGTTTGTCTTCTGAAAAATTTCTGTTTAGATCTTTTGCCCATTTTAAAATTGGATTATTACATTTTTTCCTGTTGATTGAGCTTCTTGTATATTCTGGTTATTAATCCCTTATCAGACGGGTAGTTTGCAAATATTTTCTCCAATTCTATGAGTTGTCTCTTCACTTTGTTGTTTCCTTTGCTGTGGCAGAAGCTTTTTAGCCTGATGTGATCCCATTTGTCCATTTTTGCTTTGGTTGCCCGAGCTTGTGAGGTATTACTCAAGAAATCTTTGCCCAGACCAGTGTCCTGGAGAGTTTCCCCAATGTTTTCTTTTAGTAGTTTCATAATTTGAGGTCTTAAATTTAAATATATAATCCATTTTGATTTGATGTTTGTATATGGCAAGAGATCAGGATCTGTATTTTAAATATCTATATTTTTCTGCATATGGATATCTTGTTTTCCAGCACCATTTATGGAAGAGACTGTCCTAACCTCAATGTATTTACTTGACACCTTTGTCAAAAATGACTTCAGTGAAGGTGTGTGGATTTGTTTCTGGGATCTCTATTGTGTTCCATTGGTCTATATGTCTGTTTTTATTCCAGTATCATGCTGTTTTGGTTAATAGAGCTCTGTAGTATAATTTGAAGTCAGATAATGTGATTCCTCCAGTTTTGTTCTTTTTGCTTAGGATAGATAGCTTTAGCTATTCTGGGTCTTTTGTGGCTCCATATACATTTTAGGATTATAGTTTCTATTTCTGTTTAGAATATTGGTATTGTGATGCAGATTACATTGAATCTGTAGATTGCTTTGGGTAGTATGGACATTTTTAACAATATTGATTCTTCCAGTCCATGAACATGGAATGTCTTTCCATTTTTTGTGTCCTCTTCAATTTCTCCTGCCAGTGTTTTGTAGTTTTATTATAGAGATCTCCAAGTTTATCCTAGGCATTTTATTTTATTTGTAGCTATTATACATGAGATTACTTTCTTGATTTCTTTTTCAGATTGTTTACTGTTGCCATATAGAAATGCTACTGATTTTTGTATATCAATTTTATGTCCTGCAACTTTCCTGAATTTGTCAATTCTAATAATTTTTTTGGTGGAGTCTTTAGGTTTTTCCAAATATAAAATCCTGTCATCTGCAAACAAAGATAATTTGACTTCTTTCTTTCCAATTTGGATGCCCTTTGTTTATTTCTCTTGTCTGATTGATCTAGCTAGGACTTCCAGTATGATGTTGAATAATAGTGGTGAAAATGGGCATCCTTGCCGTGTTTCAGATCTTGCAGGAAAGGCTTTCAGCTTTTCCCCCTTCAGTATGATACTAGCTGTGGTTCTATTGTGTATGGCTTTTATTGAATTTAGGTATGTTCCTTCAATACCCAGTTTTTTGAAGGTTTTCATCCTGAAGGGATATTTAATTTTATCAAATGCTTTTTCAGCATCAATTGAAATTATCATATGCTTTTTGTCCTTCATTCTGTTGATATAATGTATCACATTGATTGATTTACATATGTTGAACCATCTTTGCATCACTGGGATCAATCCCACTTGGTCATGATGAAAGATCTTTTTAATGTATTGTTGAATTCAGTTTGCTATTATGGAAGATTTTTGCATCTTAAAACCATGACATGTGCATTCTAACCACTGTATTATTTATAATATTCTCTTGAATATTTTTCTCTCTCTACATGTCATAATTTCTACCCACCATTCAAGATCCAAGTTTATAAAGCTTTTCTCATCTCTGATTCTCAATAGCATCCTTCCCTCTAGTGAAATTTCCTAACACTGGGTTTATGTCCCTTTTCTCTGTGCTTATAACTTTTCTTTTGCTAATTTGTATAAGCATTTTCACTCATATTTGTACCCCTAAAGCATATGCCCCTTAGATCATAACTATGTCTCATGTCTTATTTATTGTTCTTATTGACCACAGGGCCAAAGCTACCATTTGCCTAAATGGAGGCTTTGCACAATTTAGAAAAAGTGGCACCTCTAGGTAGATAATTAGAAATGGATACTTGCTTTGAACAGAACAGTTAGAGAAAATTCCCTTTTTATGTGAAGAAAACAATGTATTCTTCCTTTTTGTCAATTTCAGCCCCTATATGCCAGAGCATGGAGGGCAGGTACCATTTTAGCCCCACTTGTGTCCTTGGAACCTAACACCAAGTGGATACAAGGTAGATGTTTGCTAAAGGAATCCATCAATGTGTGGCAAGATGTTTACTATGGTTTAAATTAGCTGAGTCCAGAAATGTTTGAACTAAAAATTCAAGGAGAAAAAGAAAGAAAATGGAAACCAGGTCATCTCTCTAAGGATGATTAAAAAAAAAAAAGCTGAAATCATCAGAGAAGAGATACAGTTTTTGTAAGATACATGTTATAATGAAGACATTTTAAAATCATAGTTTTTGTATACATTTTTATCTTAAATCCACAGAGAAAGCAAATAACACCTATTTTTGAAACATGTACATTTTAAATGTTTTTGTGTTTAATTGTTTTTAAGGAAGACAAAACACAGCTAGAGCGAGTGCAGGGACATATAACTAGCATAATAAAAGATACTGAAAAATTATTCTTTGATAATAGACAAATGATTAGGAACCATGAGCATGGTGTAATAAACAGAGAAACATATGCTTACGATATATAACATAATACATTTAAAATTTTTCTTTAACTTCCTTCAAACTCATGGTGGAGGGAGAGGTCTATTATTCAATAATTTGGTAGATAATTTATAAATTCAAGAGATAGTAAAGGTTCAATATATAGACAGACTTAAGAGTTTTAGCCGGGCGCGGTGGCTCACACCTGTAATCCCTGCACTTTGGGAGGCCGAGGCGGGCGGATCACGAGGTCAGGAGATAGAGACCATCCTGGCTAACACGGTGAAACCCTGTCTCTACAAAAAACACAAAAAATTCGCTGGGCGTGGTGGCGGGCGCCTGTAGTCCCAGCTACTCAGGAGAGTAGGAGAATGGCGTGAACCCGGGAGGTGGAGCTTGCAGTGAGCCGAGATGGCGCCACTGCACTCCAGACTGGGTGACAGAGCGAGACTCGAGTCTCAAAAAAAAGAGTTTAAGTGAATTTTTTTATGTTCAGTTAATAAAGGAATATTCCTAATTTCCTTAAAGATTTAGCCTTCATAAATTTATCACTTTTAAGGAAGATAGCCATGATCTCTCCAAAATGCCCTTTGATGTTATATTTGGAGTCATAATACTGAGCTGAATCCCAAGTCTCCTGATACAAGAACCTGTGCATTCTAAGTTCTCACAGTCTTAGGGCAGCACTGATGTAATACCTGAATAGGCAGTTAAATATGAGTAAGTCATGCAGGCCGTGCATTTGTCCTCACACAGGTAGGCCTTATCCTATCTACAATGCTCACCTTCACTTCATTCCATTTATATTTAGTTTTGTAAATTTTCTCCAACAAACATTCTCATTCCTACCTCAGGATATTTGCACTTGCTCCTCTCTAAGCTTAGAACACGCTTCTTTTATCTGACTGGGTTCATCATTCAGAGCTCAGATCAATTGTCTCCTCTTCAGAGAGGCCTTCCTTGACAACCTCATTTAATGTTGTCCCCAAACTTTTCAGTCCCTTGTTATTTTATTCCATCTTATTTTCTTCAGATCACATATCACTATCTAAAATTATCAATTATTTACTTGTTTACTGTCTTTCACTATGACAGTATGAATGAAAGTTCCATGAAACAGGAGTATTCTGTCCTTTTCTATGCTATACCTCTTAATTTTGAGAATAGTGCCGGCTATGTAGCCTACTACTTTTAATTTAGTTTTATTTCAAATAATTTTTTATTTTATTTTATTTATTTATTTATTTTGCAATGGAGTTTCACTCTTGTTGCCCAGGCTTGAGTGCAATGGCGTGATCTCGGCTCACTGCAACCTCTGCCTCCCGGGTTCAAGGGATTCTCCTACCTCAACCTCCTGAGTCGCTAGGATTACAGGTGCCCGCCACCACGCCCAGCTAATTTTTGTCATTTTTAGTAGAGATGGGGTTTTGCCATGTTGGCCAGGCTGGTTTCGAACTTCTGACCCCAGGTGATCCACCTGCCTCAGCCTCCCAAAGTGCTGGGATTACAGACATGAGCCACTGCGCCCGACCGAAAGTAATTATCTTTTAAATAAGAATGTCCAAATCCTAGGAATGTGACATGTTAAAAGGGAGCAAACTTTAAGAAACAAATCGTTTTTTTAAAAAAGAAATATTTAATACATTGGAATTTTTGGCATTAACAAGCTCTTGGGAAAGGAATTTTGGAAATTACAGGCCTCCTGGATGCTCCTTAAATTATCCCAATTAAGCAGTGACCTACCTTATGACCCCTGAAATAACTGCTTCCTGCCATGAGACCTAAGACTTAAGAAGGTTAAACACAGATTAATTACTAATGGCTATAATCAAGGCAGATGTTTTTGACTAAATATACTTTGTTAATTAGCCAAATATTTCTCCCTAACCCTGGACATTTTGTGGCATAGACACAGACACACACACACACACACGACCTCTAATACATTTAGATACTATACTAATACATTCAAGCATATTAACATAATGTATTTATATATAGTACTTGCAATAATGTTAAAAATACTAAACTTTAAATTTCTGTCATCTCCAGAAGTCAAAGAATTAGTATGAAAAACTCAGTTTTTACATACTCTTCAAAGAGAGGTTTTCATTTAACTAAATTAAGATTTCTTGACATTAGAGTTGACCATTGGAATTTCAGTTGTAAACAAAAACCAAGTTCTTATGCAGCCATATTTGTGTTTTACATGCTGATACTTGCCAGCAAATTAATCAAAGAGACTATGTCATATCATTTTTGTATCCCCATATTTGTCATAATAGGTGTTCATTAAATCTTTGTTGAATAAATGATTACTAGTTTACTAGCCTAAAATCATAGATAGTAATTTGAGTTAAAGTGAAATAAAGTTTATTATGTAGTAAATTAGGATAATAATAATTTCAGCTACCACATTTTAGGAAAGAAATGGTATTTAATATAGAGAAGTTTTTACATAAAAGGAGAACTTTAGACAGAAGCCAGATTTTTTGTTGTTGTTGTTGCTGTTTTTTTCCCTGCAAAGAACATGCGAGAAATGGCACTTTAAAATCCAGACATGTATCCAATAACTGCCAACTGGTGCGATGAAGTGTGAATTATAATAGTAACAGGTATTCAGTTAATTTGTGGCACCTGGCTCAGGGAGCACAACAGTGGGAAGAAAAAGGAAGTAAGCCTTTCAAGATAACATGTTTAGGAGCTTGACCAGTCCTACTGGATTTGTTTCTAATCTACCAGAATGCTATTGTCTTCAAACTCTTGAACACTACAAGCCCTCTCTATCACCACTTCCTTGCCAAAGATGTTATAAATAGTTTCACTCCTGGAACTATCTCTGTCTACTTTCTATCCTTCAATGTCTTTTCTGTCCCTGTGCCACAGTCCTAATACTCCATTGTATTAGCTGTTAGGCCTCCATAGAATCACCCCATTCTTTCATTCCTTGGTAAACTATTTCCAGACTATCTTCTCAGCTCTAATATGATGAAATATTTGTTTTGGCTTGACTATGCATTCTTAAGACTCAGAATTTGTCTTTGTCTCATCTTTGCTGTTTATTATCTTGAAGCCAAACCACTTACCTCTATTCATTCAAACCTGTCAATGAAAACTTTTGGCCCTATAGCATATAAACTTCATTTAATTTAATCACATCTTCCAATAATCCCTAATATGCTATTTATGTATTTGGAGAATACTCATATTTCACTTGCTTTGTAGTTATTTGTTACTTTTCTCCTAATGATTGACAATACTAGATTTGCCTTTTTCTTTAACCATTCAGGATACAACTTTTCAACAACTATAATTTGGCCGTAAATCAGTCTCTTGTATTGGCAGTTATATATTTAACTTTGGTAATACTAAATATATACAGTTTTTATTGTTTTTCTAAAGCCAAAAATTATATATATGCACAAAACAATATTTAGAAATGTAAAAGCAGTGTCCCTTTCTAGAACTGGACACCCTGTATCAACACTCAATATATTGTGTAGTAATCTGTTAGGATTAGCTAGAAATCCATACTGTACCTTTAACCCGTAACATGAACTAATGTGGGTTGAATAATTTGACTTACGTAAAAGAAGAAGTGATGTTGGTCCTTGATTGCTTTTATCATTTGTCTGTTTTAGTTTTTTTTGATTACCAACACTTTTTATGTTTATTCTGGAAAAAACAAAATAGAAAAAGACAAACTTTTTTTAAAACATAGCTATCAACCAGAAAAAATTAAAATGACTTTTAGCAGACTGGTCATAGTATATCATTTCATATTTTTGGCTACGTACATTTATATTTTTCCCCTAAAAGTAAAATTTTTCTGAACACACAATTTTATTTTTCGTCATATTCTCTTCATTCTCCTTTTGTGCAGATGACTGGTACATCATCTCATGAATCTAGGCTTTTCAAATTACTTAGTTTAGCACAAAAATATTTCTTCTTTTTTTATAAAACTATTTTTGGATTTCTGTCACTGGAAAAACTGTGGGATGTGAATTTGCCTGTGTCCCCTAGTAGTAGGGTGAATCCATATTTAAGACATATGCCACCCAAAGCTAAGTTACAAATATCTGCTTCTCCCTCCCCATCCCCCGCCATCAAGAATATCTTTTTATGTCCATAAACATTTATATATAACAGCATTTTCAAAAGTACATTGTCCTTTATTGATGAACATAATTTATTTAAACACCCACTATTGTTGGACATTTGTGGGTTTTCTCGCCTTGTTTTTATTTTGTTGTTGTTTTTTTTTTTTTTTTTGCTATTATAATCAATTGTGCAGTAAATATCATTATAGTTAAATCTGTACACATTGCTAAGTTTTCCCTTGTGATGAATTCTAAACTAGAATTGCCAGGTTAAAGGGTAGGCTTGTTTTTTTAAGGCTTTTGATATATATTGCCAAGTTGCTCTTTAGAAATCTATCACTGAGATCCCACCAGAAGTATTGAAATATACTGTATTTCCAAACCCTTATAAAATTTCTCTTTTAAAACAATTTCTAATGTAATGCATCTTTTCCTAACCAAATTGAGCATTTTAAAATATTGCCCATAATTACAAATTCTTTACTACAAAGTATTTCATAAATCAAGAGTCCCAAAACTTTAAACACTTTTTCATAAATCAAGAGTCCCAAAACTTTAAAAATTTTGGTAGCTTGTGACCAGACACGGTGGCTCACGTATATAATCCCAGCACTTTGGGAGGCCAAGGCAGGAGGATCACCTGAGGTCAGGAGTTCAAGACCAACCTGACCAACATGGAGAAACCCCGTCTCTACTAAAAATACAAAAAAAAAAAAAAAAAAAAAAAAAAATAGCTGGACATGGTGGTGCATGTCTGCAATCCCAGCTACTTGTGAGGCTGTGACAGGAGAATCGCTTGAACCCAGGAGGTGGAGGTTGCAGTGAGCTAGATTGTGCCATTGCACTACAGCCTGGGCAACGAGAGCGAAACTCCATCTCAAAAAAAAAAAAAAAAAATGGTAGCTTGTTTTTTTACATTTTTTGCTTATAGTTTTAGATGATGTGCAGTGAAGAAAGAAAAGGAACCCTAGCCGCAACTTTTCTTTTATCAAAACAAACCACTCTAGTGCCACTATTCATAAACTCATCCCTAGTGATCTCTAAGTTCAAGGAAATAAAAAGAGTATCCATCTTATAAAACATTTAATAACCCCTTTTGGGCCAGGCTCGGTGGCTCACGCCTGTAATCCCAGGACTTTGGGAGGCCCAGGAGAGAGGATCCCTTGAGTCTAGGAGTTGAGACCAGCCCAGGCAACACAGTGAGATTCTGTCTACCCTGCCCCCACCCCCAAAAAAATTAGCCGGGTGTGCTGGCATGCACTGTAGTCCTAGCTACGTAGGAAACTAAAGCAGGAAAATCACTTGAGCCCAGGCGTTCAAGGTTACGATGAGCTATGATTGTACCACTGCACCCTAGTCTGGGTGACAGAGCAAAACGCCATCTCTAAAAATGAATAAAAATAAATAACTCCTTTTGTAAATAATGCTTTATTAAAGTTGTTAGGTTGAAGAGAAGTGTACTTGTTTCAAACCAAGTTCTCATTAAAATATTATCTACAAAATGATGTATCAGTTCCAATTAGTATTTTATTGTAGTAGCTTATTTGATTTTGGTCAAGTTCTTTATGGCCTTGATATTCAAACATAAAAATTCAAATGCAAAAATCACAAGATACAATTTTGTGAGTGTATCTTTGACATCCTTGGTAATTAGTAGATTAGGTGGCTCTTTAGAAAAGTATATGTTTTCAGTGAAAATTTCTTTTTCTTTTTTCTGAGATAGGATCTAACTCTGTCATCAAGGCTGGAGTGCAGTGGCACCATCTCGGCTCACTGCAACCTCAACCTCTCGGGCTCAGGTGATCCTCCCACCTGTGCCTCCCAAGTAGCTGAGACTACAGGCATGTGCCACTATACCTGGCTAATTTTTTACTTTTTTGTAGAGATGGGGTCTCACATGTTGCCCAGGCTGGTATCAAATTCCTGAGCTTAAGCAGTCATCTTGCATCAGCCTCCCTAAGTGCTAGGATTACAGGCGTGAGCTACTGTGCCCACCCAAAAATTGCTATATAACAGAAACATTAGTTTATTCTAACTATGGAACATATGTTATAAAGCCTTAGTTTCTGTTAAACTTTGGCCCTTTTAAACTGTAACAAGCCTTGTCTTTTTACTGTCTATCAAAATCAAACAAAGTTGAAAATTATCAGTTCAGGATATTACAGAAACATATTCTCTTCTCTTCTCTCTTCTCTTCTCTTCTCTTCTCTTCTCTTCTCTTCTCTTCTCTTCTCTTCTCTTCTCTTCTCTTCTCTTCTCTCTCTCTTCACCTGCCTGTGCCTTCTCTCTCTCACACACACACACATGCACACACGGACTCTCTCTGTCCTGTTTCTGACTCTGTATGCCACATTTTTTCTTAAAATGAATATGAGGGATATAATAGTATACTTCACTATATATTTTTTTAATTTCACACTGGGTCTTTCCCCTCTTAAATACTTGGAGAAGATATTACATAGGTTAACAAAAGTAATATGTGGTCCTAGCCTTTAATCAGATTTTACTCTAGGATAGAAAATGCTTTTTTTTTTGGAAGACCAAGATATTGAATTAGATATAAGAGTTCACCTCAATTGGTTAGTTTTCTAATTCTCATCCTTTAAGTAATGTTTAAAGATATTTCTGTTTCTTGATTCTTATTCTTTTTTATTACTTTATATATTCAACATTCATTATCAGAACCAAAATAAAACTTTCCCCAATACTGAGTCAAAAATTGATGTGTAAATAAGTCTTTTCATTCCTGCAAAACAGACTGCTTCCCTCATATTCCTCCTAGGTTTATGGGGACTAGCTAGATAGCCTACTTCCAGATTCTTCACTTTCTAATCTACCTCTACCATACCCCAGAAATCGTGGAAAAATCCAAAGTCATTTCTTTAATTACTCCCAGTTGCAGTATTAGTCTTGCAGTAGATTATTAATCAGCTACATGCCTCAGTGATTCATTGATTGCTTTCTGGTGCACTGTCTGGAAAACTGATAATGATTTTTCTTTCTTTCAAAAGAATGCAAGAAGGAAATCTTTCTTTTCTTTATTTTTGTAATATAGATTTATATCAGTAATGATGAAATTAAGTAAAGTGAAATAAAGTATTTTTTAATTCAAAGCTAATGAAAATAGCAAGTCTTTTTAGAAAATGTAACCATTATTAGATAAACCTTATTATGAGAAAAGTTACAGGGCCACTCTTGAAATGGATACTATATTATTGGCCTTTTTTTATTTTTTTGGTAAAATTTTCCCACTTGTCTAATTTCTTTTTGAAAGCAACAGTAAAGTACAGAAGAATGTTTTTGTAAACTTCTCCCTTATGTTGTATGCCTACCTAAAGGCATACTTCCACTTGCAGGACAGCATAGTGTCTTAAATGAACCCACTGATTTCTCATGAATTTTTTTTCTGTGACCATGCAAACTTGCACCTTGTCTTTGACAGTAGAAATAAAATCATAAATCTGATTTTGCATATTTGCTGTAAGGTTGGCCCAGAGTAGCAAAGCACAAAATCAAGACCATGGTACTTGAAATTTTTTAAATCCTAAAAATATATTCCATTAGATGATATAATTTAATTATACTCCAAATGTTTTATCTAAAATGCGTTTTCTGTCTTTTCCTTTTTACTCTTGTCCTCACTTTTAATGATCCATCGGCTGACAGTGTCTTTACATCCAAAATGCAAAGCAGACAGATGGGCATATCAGGGAAGAACATGACAAAAAGCACCAGCATCAGTGGAGACATGTGCTCACTGGAGAAGAATGATGGCAGCCAGTCTGACACTGCAGTGGGCGCCTTGGGCACCAGTGGCAAAAAGCGGCGCTCTAGCATTGGTGCCAAAATGGTAGCTATTGTTGGTCTGTCACGGAAAAGTCGCAGTGCTTCTCAGCTCAGCCAAACGGGTAGGAATTTTAATGTTACTTTAAACTTCATATTTGAGTTGTCATTACAAGATATATTTCTCTTCTCTTACTCGTTTTATTGCAGTAATATGTGGATGATGACACGTTCCAGAGGGAAAGGGCATTTTAAACTAGTTAACCTTTCTGAAATCAACAATGATGTTTTTTCCAGTGATCAATGAGCCTGCTTCAAAATGAACCTTGGCTAGTGTTCTTAAAATGTAGATAATGTCTTTCCTCCTCAGCGAAGAGTCATGCTGTGACACCCAATTGCCAGTTGCTGATCCTTTGTAAAGATAATCTGAAATGGGGGATATTTGCTTTTCTTTAGGTTCCTCAAGTTGGAACCAGCTAAATTAATTTCCATTCCCAGCAAGATACTGTGAAGATGATTCCTCATATTTTGTGTGAATAATACAGTTCTTGTATTGCTGACAACCCAACTTCCTTTTCAGTTTGTAAGCAACATTTGCCAGTAGTTATCAATTTCCTCACTGCAATTTTTATTTCCCTGTTAAAACTTCAAGCAGCAATATTCTCCAGCAGCAGGGTTGGAGGAATTTTCTGCTGACAGTGAAGATATTCAAAGCTTTGCTACTTTAAAATTCAGTTGCTAAATCACATCTGCAAAAACAAATTATAGACAACACTCCTACTCAGAAAAGCCACTGTTAGCAATTAAGAAATTTGTGAATCAGAGCGATGTCTTTTTTTCAAATGGGTGTTGATAATTAAACATTAAATCCTTGGTATCTTGGAAATAATAGCATATCTTCTACTTAACAAACAAATGCATGTAATATGGTGTTTCTTTTATTGCAAAATAAATTATAGGCAGCTGGATTAAATCTAATTTATGCTTGACTACTAGGACTCTCATACATAGAAGTCAGATATAAATCTACAGCACAAAATAATTTAAGGTTACTTTAATTCTTGGACCCGGCTAATCTTGATTTTTACAAACTATAATTGTAATTCTGGGAATTTAGTCTTATTTAACAATATTATGTTGAAATAATTATTTGGTGGTATTTTTTATATTCTGGTTGTAACTAAAGATATTTAAAGTGATTTTTGTTATAGGATTTTTTATTGTTTTAAAATACTATTTTGCATTTTAATGTATAAATAGAAGTTTAATTTATGGACAGTGAACATACAGATCATACTTTAGTGACTTTTAAAATTGTTAATATTTATACATAATTAACTATGTTGTGCTAATATGATACATGTTGGCCTTTTGAAATTGAGATTTTTTTATACTTCTCTAATAGAAGTTCATTACATTTTTTTCTTTAAAACTTACAAACATCTGTCAATCTAAAATTTCTCTAAAAAATAAAGTCTACTAATGTTTTTTAAATTAGGAACCTCAAATGGACGTTAATAAGACTACAATTTAGAAAATATATGAAACTAAATAATTAATTCCATTCATTCAGGGTTGTTATGTATAAATATTGTGCACTTACCGTGTGCCAGACACATGAAGAAAAAAGATGAATAGGAAATCATTTATAACCCAAGTTGCTTACAGTCTAATAGAGGACAGATACTTAAACAGATTGCTTCAAGGTCATACACCAGTGGTGAATCTAGAATTACATAGAAGGTACATTGGATGCTCAGAGGAAGGCCACTTGACTCAACCTGGAATTCCAGGAATGAATTCCTGGAGATGATATCTAATCAGAGGTATCATCTCAGTGACTCCAGTGGCTGCTAACCAGGTAAAAGACAGTTAGAAAGGTGTTCTAGATAGAAACCCTAAGAAGCAAGGCATAGATCCATGATATGTGCAGGAATGATAAGCAGTTACATAATTTTAACATAAAATATTGGACTGAATAGCTAGAGATGAGGCTAGTAGATAAATAGAGACCAGGTCATAGAGCATCTCAGATCACAGTTATAGATGATAGGAAGTTTTAAAAGGTTCTCAGTAGAGGATTGATATGGTCATATTTGTATGTACTTTATGTATAGTTTTTAGCCCATTCAGGCTGCCATTTTTTTATGTAACAAATAATTTTTTCATTTGCCAGGGACTATCCTGAAGAAAACAGAGACAGAAATCCTTCTTATCTTGGAGCTGATATTCTAGTGGGGCTACAATAAAGAGATAAACTTAAGTCCACATCTGGAAAAGAGCATTTAAGGGTGAATTAATGGAGAAGTACAATAATTGAGACAAAAGATAAGATCCTAAACTAAGCCAGTTGTAATAAAGATAGAGAGGGGATGATAGATTCAGGGAATTTTTAAAGAGCAAAATTAGTAGTCAGTTACCTGATTAAGTGACTAATTGGATATGAGGAGGTGAAGGAGAGAAAATTCTAAGATGACTCCCATATTTCTGACTTGCATCACTGAGTGGATGGTAGTGCCATTAATGGATATTGGAAATATAAGAGGAGTGGTTGGGGCATGGTGACTGATGCCTATAATCACAGACCTTTGGGACGCCAAAGCAGGCAGATCAGTTGAGGTCAGGCATTCGAGACCAGCCTGGGCAACATGGCAAAACCCCATCTCTACAAAAATATAATTAGCCCTTCGTGATGACTCATGCCTGTAGTCCCAGCTACACTGGAGGCTGAGGCATGAGAATTGCTTCAACCTGGGAGGCAGAGGTTACAGTGAGCCGAGATTGGCTGTTGCCCTCCAGCCTGGGTGACAGAGCAAGACTCTGTCTTGCACTCCCCCACACACACACACACAAAAGAGAGAGAGATGTTGGGGAAAGAGGAAGAGAATGAATCTTTGATTTAGGAAATTTTGAATTTGTGATATCTGTGAAAATTTCCAAGTGGAAATGTCTAGAACATTTAAATAAACACTTTTGAAGCTTGTGTCAGGACTAGGGACATAAATATGAGAGTTACAAAGTTTAGATAATACTTAAATTCATGAATATGGCTGAAATTGCCCAAGAAGAATGATACAGATAAAATAGCAGTAGGCCAAGACAATGCCCTGTGGAAGATTAGCGTTTTAGAATTGTGTGGAGGAAAAGTCCAAGAAGAAGAAGGAACAATCACAAAGAAAAGACCAAAATTATGAGAGGATAGTATCACAGAAGTTAAAGATGTAGAATATTTCAAACACAGAAGGGTCAGTATTTCTAAATCACCAATTTCATGTCTTTACATTTTTGGCATAACTATCCCATATATCTTTCTTTGATAGTATTTGTATTACAAAATTATAGATCTATTGACCATACATTGAGATTCTGTAACAATACCGATTTGGTTTTCATGTATGAGTAGTTATAGGTTTTTATCTCAAAAACCTTGACATGTTGGCAGATTTAAGAAATGTAGTCTTGTTTTTTGTTATATCATAAAGTTCCTTCCTATATATTACATAGCAAATGATAAAGTCTCTTTGTCATTGTCTTCATTACTATTCGGTGATATTATAATGGGTACATTTTTAATAGTTCTTAAAATTTGCAGTTATTCATACCTACTCACCTAATAGACTTGACCTGCTTACAGTAGAATTCAGATTATCTCTCATTTTAAAGCCCAAGTTTAACTGTAGCATAGCCAAAAATTACTGGACTTCAAACTTTCAATGGATTTCTAAGTTCTGTATTTGTGTGCATATGTATATGTGTTTAAAATAAGATTTTAATTATGCTTTATTTTCTTAAGAAAAAACTGGAATCATAAGCTCCAAAAGTATTTGAAACAAATCTTCAAATTTCAGTATTTGAGCATATGATCTAGTAGCTTAGATATTAAATTATCAAAAGTAATTATCTACAGCAATGAACTAGTTTTATAATGCTGTATCTTATAATAGCTTCTTTCTTCAGACATAAATATATAAGATGTATTGAGTAACTTGCCTGAAACAAATAAATTCTTTGTGTGTTTTCCACTAGTATGTTTGTATTTTCAAAGATTTGTTTAGTATTCTCTTTATTTTCCTGGTCTCTGTGTGAAGATCTATATGTAATTAAGTTAAAGAGTCATTATGTCATGAATGATATATCATAATGATTTCAATTTTTTGAGATGATATTTACTTTTGTAAAAATAAATATTATTGTACCATCATGGATTTCAAGATCAGACAAGACAACTTACCAACTTACCTCCCTTCTGAAGAGTAGAGACTCAGCAAAACGGGGTCTTCCTAAAGAATAGTGAAATGATTCTGGATGATATCACAGTAATTATATGTAAATAATAATTGGCAAAGGAGAAACCTTTTATAAAGGTATGTTGACCAACACACATAGTGGCTAAGTTATATCTCTCTTCTGTCACACTATTTGTATGTTCCATTGCCTGTTAATTGGAAGCTCATCTTTTAAATCACTGTTTCTAAAGAATTGAGTATGACTTGATAGGCATCATAACCTAGTAGAGAGCATGTAGAGGGATAAGAAGACTTGAA
Source organism: Piliocolobus tephrosceles (assembly GCF_002776525.5). Lineage (NCBI taxonomy): Eukaryota > Metazoa > Chordata > Mammalia > Primates > Cercopithecidae > Piliocolobus > Piliocolobus tephrosceles. Next base: position 22,478 of record NW_022303037.1, on the reverse strand, counting down.
ATCTATTGCTTACTCTGGGTTATATATTAAATATGGACTCTTTAAAAACTTACCCAGCAGATCTGAATCATATTATGTCTGTCTGACTGATGGAATTGACATGTGCTATCCTAACAGCATTTCTGTAAAGATAATATTTTTAAATGTATGAAAAGTACATTGAAAACTTAATATCACATGGTAGATATAAGACATCAGTAGCCAATTTATCCTCATGGGGGAATGAAGAATTCTGTTTTAGACATGATTTTGATTTTGAGATGTCCATTAGACATCTAAGTACAGTTATTACATGATTAATTGCATAGATTAATTCAGAGCCCAGTAGATCAAAGCAAAGGATGTAATTTAGGAGTAATCCACAGGTAGCATTTGAAGCCATGGAACTGGATAAGATTATTTATGGTAACTTCAATCAAGAAGAAAACCAAAGACGGAGCCCTAAGACATTCTACCATTTAGAGGTCAGGAAGAGGAAGAAAATTCATCAAAGACTTAAGAGAAAGCAACCATTAAAGGAAACGTAAAAAAGGATATCTTAGAAACCAAATGAAGAAAATATTTTAAGAAACAGGACATGATCAACTGTGGCAGGGGCTCTGACAGGTCAAGTAGGATGAAGACTGATAATTTACCATTGGATTTGGCAAGATGGAGAAATTTGGTAAATCTTGACAAACCTTGCAGTGGAGGACAAAGCCTGATGGGAGCTTGTAAAGAAAAAGAAGAAGTGAGTCAGAGTCAGTGAGAATAAAAATATGAACACCTAACGCTTTTTAAGCACTTATTATGTGCTAGACACAGTTCAAAGCCTTTACATGTGAATCATTTAAACCTCACAACAAAGTTATGAAGGAGGAATGAGTTATTATCTCCATTCGATAGATGGGGGAAAAATGTAGGGAGACAGGAAATAAATTTCCCCAATTTACCCAGCTAATGTCATGGGTAGAAGTTGGAATTTGAATCCGGACAATCTGGACCTGGAGACTTCACTTTTAATTTTTCTATTACAGTCTAGAATAGCACTGTTCAATAGAACTTTTGGCAGTGATGGCAATCTATATCTGCACTGTCCTGTACAATATGGTAGCACTAGTCACATGTGGCCATTGAACACTTGAAATGTGGCTAGGGTAAGTAAGTTAACTGACTTTTTAATTTTTACATTTTTAATTGGATTATTTTAAATTTAAATAGACACATGTGACTAGTGATTACTGGACAGCACAGTTAAAAACAATTCTTTCTAGGATTTTTTTAAACAAATAAGAAATACAAATTCTAAAATGGAACTATAACTTGGGGGAGAGATAATCAAAGAAGAGCTTTGTTTTTTTAATAAGAGGGACTTACTTGTGGGAACAATTGGGTAGGTGAGATCCAGAACTTAAGTGGAGATCATTGGTTGTAACCTGTGGTCACTCAGGCATCTATGCTCTTTTCATCTTGTAATAATTTATAAGTTCACACAGTACTTTGAAGTAACTCTTGTTATAACATTTAGCAACTGTAATCATTTAGTCATCTATCTCTTGGTTAAACTGTTTTTCTTGTTTAGTTTCTTCTTCTCAGTGTCTGGTGTTATATCACATATGGTGATCCTCAGTGAAAGGCCCATGAACTCCATGAGGCTGCATGATTCACTTCATTGGGGAATGGAAAGAAATAGTAGAACTTACTTTTAATTTTTAATCTAAAAACCAAAAAAGAAATTAAACTTTACAAATATTTAATATATGGCTTCACATAGAATTCTCACGCTAAATGCAAGATGGTCTCATGCCTTTCTGAGGGTGTTAGTTTTAACTAAACTAATAATGAGAAAATAGGAAAGTGGCTTAAAAAGGTTATAGCGATGAAACTGTGGTTTGAATATAATACCAAGTTTGCAACTTTTACTCCTAGTTAAGCTCTTCATTAGCCCCCAGTGAAGACAATACGACACTTTAAGATCTGACAAGAAGTTTACCAAAAAATTCTAAGTTATCAAAAAGATTAATAAAATATGGATTTACACCTACTATTATTAACAATAAACCTTACCCTAGGTTTATACTTTACATGGCCTATGGTGTGTCTCTGTGATGTTTCTTTTTCAACTGTGACATAATTAAAACTAAATATGAGAAAACTGAACTTGTAAGCAAACTTTCAAAATACTGTATTTACCTAACATACATTACCTGCTGTAATATATACAAACCCTGAAAACTTAATACAAAAGTTCATTTATTGATCAAATATCAGTCCAAAGTAGATATTTCCAGTCGCCTTTTCTGTAGTCATGCAGGGCTCAAGACTTCTTTCATTTTGTGAGTTTTCCCTCTTAGAAGGCCTTAGAGCCCTTTCTCTTCAGCCAGTACATGGGAAGTTTTTACGGACAGGAATTGGAAATGGTAACATCACTTCTGCTTCTATTCCATTGGCTGCTTAGTTACAAAGCTGATGCTGGAAAATGGAACATTGGGAAATATAGCCTTAGAGAATGCCCAGGAAAAAGAGCAAACAGGTTTGATAAGCAAACTACAATCTAATACTGCCACATAGCATTAAGCCACTGTTTTCAGAAATTATAAGGCATTTTACTTCAAATATTTTTCCTAAGAGCATAAGACTTATTTTATTATTTCAAATAACTATTTGCAAATATTTATTTAATTTTAATCACCTTTTAAAATATCTACATATATTTTATGTATTGTAAAAGTATAGTAGGATATGTGTATCATTTATAAATAATTTTTTACAGAACTAGAAGTGAGATTTTTAGAGGTTTAAAACTACTGACCTAGTATGTAATAGCGCTAAGTGGATGCTTGCTAAGGAAACATAGAAAAACTCAATTGCTAGCCAACTCACTGTAATCCTGGATCCATCCTTCCTAATGCTTACTTTTTTGGACAGCATTCAGACCAGGTTATACAGAAAGTGACTTGATGTGTGCCCTATTAATATACAAGCCTACATTAAATACAATAATATCTATGGAAACAACTAAGTAATAAGAATAAAAGAGATGTTAAGTAATAGTATTATATTTTCACATCATCACAAATCTCAAACTAACCCTATAGGATATAGCATGTTAATGTAGGATTCTAACAATGTGCTTTTACCACTAAATTTAGGCATATTTCTTGCCTTTAAAATTATCACTATGTTTTAGCCCTTATAATACTATCATTCATTGTTTTAAAATATTGACTCATGCTATTCTATGTTATTTACTAACTTCAGGTGGCTCAAGTATTGTAGGTGAGGTAAACATAACATTTTCTGGAAGTGAAAGCTGGTGTTAATATATCATAAATTGTGTTAAGGTACTTATGCAGCATCTAGGCTCAGCATGTAGCTAAGAAAGATAGCAGTTTCATTGTTCATGGAAACAAATTTAGTATTTCTTAAATTTGAATTAGATTTCATATTATTTCTTCTAAAAAACATATTTTTAAAATACTTTTAATTGTGGTAAAATACACATGACACAAAGTTTACCTGTTAACGATTTTAAGTGTACAGTTAAGTGTTATTAAATATGTTTATTATGTTGTGCAACCATCACCACAATCTATGTTCACAATTATTTTCGGTTGCAAAACTTAAACTATGTATCCATTAAGCAATAACTCTTCATTCTCCCCTCTTCCCAGCCCTTGGTAACCACCATTTTACTTTGTCTTTGTCAATTTGACTGCTCTAGATATTTCTACCCATCAGAATTTGCTTCTTTTTTAAGGCTGAATAATATTCCATTATGTATATGTACATGTATACACCACATTTTGTTTATCCATTCATCTGTCAGTAGGCACTTGGGTTCCTTCACCTTCTGGCTATTGTGAATAATGCTACCTTGAATACAGGTGTACAAATATTTCTAACAGGCCCTCCTTTCAATTATTTTGGGGATATACGCAGAAGTGGAATTGCTGGATCTTATGATAGTTTAATTTTTGTTTTTTGAGGAACTGCCATACTGGTTTTCTAATTATTACTATTATTATTATTATTGTTATACTTTAAATTCTAGGGTACATGTGCACAACGTGCAGGTTTGTTACATAGGTATACATGTGCCATATTAGTTTGTTGCACCCATCAACTTGTCATTTACATTAGATATTTCTCCTAATGCTATCCCTCCCCCAGCCTCCCACCCCCTAACAGGCCCCAGTGTATGATGTTCCTCTCCTTGTGTCCATGTGTTCTTATTGTTCAGCTCCCACTTATGAGTGAGAACATGTGGTATTTGGTTTTCTGTCCTTGTCATATTTTGCTGAGAAGGATGGTTTCCAGCTTCATCCATGTCCCTGCAAAGGACATGAGCTCATCCTTTTTTATGGCTGCATAGTATTCCATGGCGTATATGTGCCATATTTTCTTTATCCAGTCTATCACTGATGACATTTGGGTTGGTTCCAGGTCTTTGCTATTGTGAATAGTGCCACAACAAATATACGTGTGTATGGGTCTTTATAGCAGCATGATTTATAATCCTTTGGGTATATACCCAGTAATGGGATTGCTGGGTCAAATGGTATTTCTAGTTCTAGATCCTTGAGGAATCGCCACACTGTCTTCCACAATGGTCAAACTAATTTACACTCCTACCAACAGCGTGAAAGCATTCCTGTTTTTCCACATACTCTCCAGCATCTGTTGTTTCCTGACTTTTTAATGATCACCATTCTAACTGGTCTGAGATGGTCTCTCTTTGTGGTTTTGATTTGCATTTCTCTGATGACCAGTGATGATGAGCATTTTTTCATGTGTCTGTTGGCTGCATAAATGTGTTCTTCTGAGAGGTGTCTGTTCATATCCTTTGCTCACTTTTTGATGGAGTTGTTTGGTTTTTTTTCTTTTTTCTTATAAATTTGTTTAAGTTCTTTTTAGATTCTGGATATTAACCCTTTGTCAGATGGATAGATTGCAAAAATTTTCTCCCATTCTGTAGGTTGTCTGTTCACTCTGATGATAGGCTCTTTTGCTGTGCAGAAGCTCTTTAGTTTAATTAGATTCCATTTGTCTCTTTTACCTTTTGTTGCCATTGCTTTTGGTGTTTTAGTCATGAAGTCTTTGCCCATGCCTATGTCCTGAATGGTATTGCCTAGGTTTTCTTCTACGTTTTTTATGGTTTAGGTCTTACATTTAAGTCTTTAATCCATCTTGAGTTAATTTTTGTATAAGATGTAAGGGAGGGATCCAGTTTCAGCTTTCTACATATGGCTAGCCAGTTTTCCCAGCACATTTTATTAAATAAGGAATCCTTTTTCCATTGCTTGCTTTTGTCAGATTTGTCAAAGATGAGATGGTTGTAGATGTGTGGTGTTAATTCTGAAGCCTCTATTCTGTTCTGTTTGTCTATATATTTGTTTTGGTACCAGTACCATGCTGTTTTGGTTACTGTAACCTTGTAGTATAGTTTGAAGTCAGGTAGTATGATGCCTTCAGCTTTATTCTTTTTGCTTAGGATTGTCTTGGCTATGCGGGCTCTTTTTTGGTTCCACATGAACTTTAAAGTAGTTTTTTCCAATTCTGTGAAGAAAGTCAATGGTAGCTTGATGGGGATAGCATTGAATCTATAAATTACGTTGGGTAGGCCATAGAAGCTTTTTTTTTTCACAGAAGCTGTACAAGTTTATATTCCTACCAGTAGTGCACAAGAGTTCTAATTTCTTCAGATCCTTGCCAACACTTAATGTTTTTTGTTTTGGGGGGGTTTCCAATAATAGCCATTCTAATGAGTATGAGGGTGGTATCTCATTGTGGTTTGGATTTGCATTTCCCTAATGATTAGTGGTATTGAGCATCTTTTCATATGCTCATAGGTCATTTGTATATCTTCTTTAGACAACTGTTTATTGGAGACCTTTGCCCATTTCTTAATCAGGTTTCGGGGGGGTTTTGTTGAGTTAAAAATAAACTTTTTTAAAATAGAAAATTATAAGCAGGTTTTTTCAATCTTAGGAGTCATCTGGCTGGGCACAGTGACTCACGCCTGGAATCCCAGAAGTTTGGGAGGCCAAGGAAGGCGGATCACCTGAGGTCAGGAGTGCAAGAGCAGCCTGGCCAACATGGTGAAACCCCGTCTCTACTAAAAATACAAAAAGTTAGGCATGGTGGCGGGCACCTGTAATCCCAGCTACTTGGGAGACAGAGGCAGGAGTATTGCTTGAACCTGGGAAGCGGAGGTTGCAGTGAGCCGAGATGGTGCTACTGCACTCCAGCTTGGGTGACAGAACAAGGCTCCATCTAAGAAAAAAAAAAGAAAAAAGAAGAATCATCTGTGTATTAACAATAACATGTATTATAACTTATTTGCACTTGTTCAAATCCCATCAGACTATAAATTTCTTGAAAGAAGTAGCTATATCGCATTCATTTGTACATCTCTGGTACCTAAGATAATAGTTGATATCTACAAAATAGTCAGTATTTGTTGGAATGCATGTATGAATAAATGAGTGAACAAATGAATGAATAACAATTTAATTAATCTCTTACAGAGAAGGTAACTTAAAACTGTGTTCCTCAAATTATTAAACTGATACATTGATGTTTTGAAGCTATAAATGATCATATGGATATATGTCAAGTGTTCCTTATTTATCATCTCATATTCTAGTGTTTCATTATTGTTTATGGAAATAATAAGTAGAACTCTTTAAAGCTTTTGTTAAGGAATACTTACATCTACAGCTACAAATGCAAATTATCTTGAATTATCCCTTTCCAAACATGAAGGTTGCAGTCATAATCAAATTATTAATAATTTGCTAATGTTTTCTTATGGTATTTTAATCATTTCCCTAAGCCACAAATTTTATTCATACATTTTTTCATTAAATAAACATTTTTATCAACTACACTATTTGTAAGACTCATTTTAGTGGATGCTATGGAAGACAACTTGACAAAACATTGTCCCTGCTATCTCATAGCTTCTCGATTCTTAGGATCTTAAAATCCACTAGAGGAAATGAGTTGTTGGCTTGAGTAAACGTAAAACAAGGTGGAACATGATGAGGATTAGCAAGATTCTGTAAGGGAGTGTGGCAGAATAGAGAAAACATAAATTTTAGAGTTCAAGCAGGCCTGAATTCAAGTCCCAATTCTGCCACATGGGCAAGTTACTTAATTTCTCTGAATCTCTATTTCCTCAGCTTTAAAAATTATGGACTCTATCATCCTACTTCATGAGGTTGTTATGAGCACTTATACTAAGCACTTATAACTTTGTCTAACATATACCAAGTTTCTACTAAATGACAGCTGTTATTATTAATATTATTTTTAACATAAGTTTAGCTGTTATCATTAATATTATTATATTATCATTAATGTAATAGTGGAAATGATTCCTTCCAGTATTCCATCCAGGGTACCAGTTGATCTTAACCTTGAAGTGTGGATAATGTTTACATTGTGAAGATGCTGAGAATATGGCCTGGATATTTTGGACATGGGAAATATTAGACTCAGAGATATGGAAAGGTATCTTATGTATGAGCAGGCAGAGAGTATTTGACACATAGTGATAAATGAGACTAGCAATAGAGATTGGGGCTGGATTACAAATCATGTTTGTTGAAGGCGTTAGAGCCATAGGGCTGGCAATAGGGATCTATTGTAGAATTTCAAGCAGGGTCATGACAACATAAATTAGAAATATTTTGTCAATAAGAAAGACTAGAGATCAAGAATAAGAGACTTTTTTTAAATTAGAGTAGAAATGAGGAGGGCATGATCTATGGTGTATTAGTTTCCTATTGAGACCATAACACGTTATCATTAACTTAGCAACTTAAAACAATGCACATTTACTGTGCCATCCTAAAACAAGGTGAGCTCTACTGGCTTCTCTGCTCTGTGTCTCACAAGACCAAAATCAGGGTGTCATCCACGCTCGGATTTTATCTTAAGACCCAAGGCAAGACTCCATTCCAAGGTCATTCAGTTGTTGGTTGGAGCTCAGTTCCTTGTGGTTGTGGACCTCAGGTTCCCATTTTCCTGGACACATGACCTCCTTCATCTTCAAGCTGACAAAGGCACATTGAATCCTTCTTGTGCATTTAATCTCTCTGCCTTATCCCTTCTGCCTTCCAGTCAGAGAAGGTTCCCTGCTTTTAAGGGCTTATGTAATTAGATTGGGCCCACTCAGGTGATCTAGGAAAATCTCCCTATTTTAAGGTTCATAACCTTAATTACATTTGAAAAGGTCCTTTTGCTATGTAATGTGGCATATTCCCAGAGTCCAGGGTGCAGTGCATGGACATCTTTGGGGGACCATTCTGTCTACCAGAAATGATAGTATTAGATGAAATGATAAAGAGATTCAAGAAATACTGTAGACATATTTTTGAAGTTATTATTTACATCCTGTGTGCTTCCTGGGAGTCAATGCAAATAGAAATAAACGTTAATTTTCATAACTTACCTTCCTTGACCAAAGAACACCCACCAGTTATTAAGATTTAAGCTTTTTTTCTAATATAAAATTTAGAAGGGAATTTATCAGTCATTAAAAAACATAATTAGCAATACCATGAATTTGTTGTTTAATTTTCACAACTTGAGATGTAACTATTATCATTACCATTTTACACATCAGGAAACTAAAATGCAGTTTCATGGTTGACAGATAAAGCTCTAAAGCTGGTATTCTTTATATGACCCCCATTATTGCTAACAGTATATTTTTATAATTAGCTTTTTTCATATTATTGGGGGGGAAATCTTTCTTTACAAAACAAAAATTCCTCAGGAAAGTACTTTTAATTTAGTATAAGCTTTATTTAATTTAGTATAAGCTTTATTTAATTTAACTGGACATATTTTAAGATGTAAATAGCCAACAGGGATTGTCCATGTTAGTAATCAGTAAAGGAGTGGTAATTGTAAATAAACCATAAATAATTTAATTCTGAGCCAAGAAACACATACAAGAAAAAGAAGTCTTTAATTTCATTAAAATTTATAAGTGCCTTAAGGTTTTTGGGCATCAGAGTCTAAACAGAAATGCAATTTTAAGGCCATTTTAAATGAAATCCCCATACATTCTGAATTGGTATGTGGGGCTGCTAGATGCTATTTACTCAATTGAGTCCTTTCTGTGTTACCTACTAGAAAGACTTCCAAAGACACAGTTGCAGTTATTTGCTAGAAATATAATAAAATCCTAGCTAAGCAGTAATGATACTAGGAGCAATGATATCAGGAGTATGGAAAAAGATAAGACTGTTGGCTCATTGTCCCCTTGGGCTTTGAAAACTATCTGGCATTGCAGACTTCATAGAATGAAAAGCACTAAGATGAATCCATCTTCCCTCTTTGATGCAGCTCTAAGTGGACAAATTCTTCTAATATTATTCTTGGATGAAGTGTTTTTTTTTTTTAAACTGACACTCTATTATTCACTGCCATATAAATATTTAATATAACATATTATTATTCAGTAAATATTTGTTGAACTTCCACTAAGTGACAAACAACATGGTATGTGCCAACTAGGGTCCTCCTCATATGGTATCTCTGTTCCAGTGGGAGAGACAGGCCTTAACAAATACAGAAAGTAATAATTAGTCAACATTACAAAGCTTGCCTTGATGAAAAGTGCCAATGATATATGAGTGTATTGCAGACGATACTAACCTACTATGTCTCATCTTTCTATCCACAAAGACAAATGACCTTTTGATTTAAAATCAGCTGTATAGGATCTGAATTTGTATACTGTGCATACAATGAGGAAGAGAGGCAATAGTTTCTAATGTAACCTAGGATATGCTTGGGACTAATACAGTGGAAAAGTAGAATCTAGTGTATTTCTCTTAAGCATTAAAGTTTGGTGCTAACATCAGAATATAATTTCTGTAGCTTTTAATCCAAAGATTTAAAAGGGTGGTTTTGGTTTTGATCTTGTAATGTGAGAAATTTATTACTTTTTACTTGAAACTTCATAATTGCTTAGAAAATGAGAGTAGGATATGAGAGCTGATACAGAAGTATGAGTTGAGATGAGGAAATGTTCTGATGAAGAAACTGATGGTGAGGCAACATGTAATATAGAAGTATAAGAAAGAATAGAAAGAATACCACAGAGAGCCTCCAGGAAAGGCACTGTGCTCATAACTGAGGTATTGAGGAATTTTACTTCACCACCTTTCACCCAAATCCTCCTTTCCAAAGGAAATACAGTAGCCCAAAGGTAGGGGAACAGCGGCCACCCACCTCTTATCAAATCCTTTCCAGTCCCATTGACATTTGAAGTATCTCAATTTCTTGTCTCTTTTTGTCTTCCTTTTCCTACTGCCAGCAGTCATTTTATCCTGGAATTAGAGCCATCTGTGTGAAAGAAATGATAAGTGACCGAAGTTTTCTGATTTGCTGTCAGTCAGAATTCCTCTTCATTTAACCAATCAGTTGTGAAATTATCTTACCGGAAGCACTAGTTTGATAAAATTCTGCTTCAATGCATTAAAATAGATTTCTGTTTAAAAAAAATACACAGATTATTTAAGAACTCTGCATTCATTTGATTTATTTCATTTGGAAAGTTTTTTTCCAGAAAAAGGACAAAAATGTTTTTTACACAAGTGAAAATGCCTGTATTTTAAAAATAAAAATAATAAATTTAATTAACGAACAATGAAAGATATGCCATTTCAACTATTCACTATAGCAAACACATGAAATCAACCCAAATGCCCATCAATGACAGATTGGATAAAAAAAAAAATGTGGTACATATATACCATGGAATTCTATGCAGCCACACACACACACAAAAAAAATGAGATCATGTTCTTTTCAGGGATGTGGATGGAGCTGGAGGCCGTTATCCTTAGCAAACTAATGCAGGAACAGAAAACCAAATACCACATGTTCTTACTTACAAGTGGAAGCTAAATGATGCGGACTCATGGACACATAGAGGGGAACAACACACTCTGGGGTCTTTGGGAGGGCAGAGGTTGGGAGGTGGGAGAGAAGCACAAAATGTAACTAATGGATACTAGGCTTAATACCTGGGTGATGAAACAATCTGTACAACCAACCCCCATGACACACGTTTACCTAACAAACCTGCAAATCCTGTGCATGTACCCCTGAACTTAACATAACAGTTAAAAAAAGATACGGCATTTCAGATAACTAAATACATGTGACTATATGTTCGAAAGTTCACTTCTTATTTCTAACTGAAATGGTAAACTGGAGTTTATTTCCTTTCTCAAGGAAGAATAATATTCTTTTCTTCCAAATTATACAGTACAGTGCACAATTTTAAAGCAATACAGAATCCTCTTTAAACTGTGTTCTAGGATTAATCCTACTAACTGTCAAATCTTTTTATGTTTTATTGTGATGAAGACCAAGTGGTTTGCATTATTTGTATATTTGAATACACTTTCATATATTTAACTATGAATTAGCCTTCTTATTCTGAGTTATCCAATCTCAATCACAATAAAATTCCCTCACAGATTTTTACATACTGGATTATTCCTCTTTTTAATCATTTTTAAGTACATTTATTATTCCTTAGACTTACTCCTTAGATGTGTATTTATTTTGCATTTATCTTAATGTGTAGAAACTTAAAGTGGGAAAAATTGTAACATCTCATATAAAGATACTTTTTTCTGTTTTTTTTTTAATGGAATTTTCCTGGGTGTCAATGAAACCTTATGCTGACTCTGTACCTCATTTTGAATAAGAGAACTATGTAAATTCTTTTAGTTTTAATCTGCTGTATCTTTTTGGTCCTTTATGATTGTTCCATCAGTCTTAATCTATCCTTGGTATAAACTGCTTTTTTTCTTAAAATAGTCCACATTAAGTTTTATCCTATTTTCAGTGAAACATTTAAATATACTAAGGTTAGTTTAGATTCCATTTTTCTCAAATATTGCTTAAAATTTTAAATAGAATATCAGACTAGCACTAAGCACTTAGATTTTTTAAAAGTATACAAATTTCTAAATATTCATTCAATTATGATTAACTGTGTTTCTATTAAAGAAAAATGGTGTTGTGCAGGCACTATGGAAAATTTAAAAATTACACAAATTACATAAAAGTTAAACAAATTATAGACCTACTCTCAGAAAGCTTAAAATCTATTAGGGAAGAGATGTTAGATAGCCTATCAGTAGCACAAAATGCTATAAGATTTCAGAAAGATCACTTCTTACTGGAATGGTATTTTGGATGGCTTCTTGAAGGTTTGTAATTCGAGCCAGACTTCAAAGAATAAATCATATTTCAATGAAATGATATAGGAATGCACATCAAGCATAGGGAACTTCAGAAGTGTAGAGTAAGTTCAGAAAAACATTTAGTATGTAGCAGAGAAAGACAAATGATCTAATTTGACGAAGGTATTGGTTTCCAAACTTTTTATTTAAGCAATTGGAACCCATTTAACTTTTAGAAGCACAAGACAATACAATCTCTAAGGATGTCTTTAGAGCATACTCAAGGAACTAAAACTATGTTCAAGACCACAAGCATAGAGTATGAGATACAGTTATAAATATAAACTAGAGTCATACAGTTTTATATTTATAACTCTATAAATGGTTTTATTTATATATAAATATGCTCTATAAATATATCCCAACCTTCCCTTCTGAGTCCCCAAAGTCCATTATATCAATATTATGCCTTTGCATCCTCATAGCTTAGCTCCCACTTATAAGATATGCCATTTCAACTATTCACAATAGCACTTATAAGTTCTCACTTACAAGTGAGAACATACAATATTTGGTTTTCCATTCTTGAGTTACCTCACTTAGAATGATGGCCTCCAGCTCTATTCAAGTTACTGCAAAAGACATTATTTCATTCCGTTTTATGGCTGAACAGTATTCCATGGTGTGTATATACCACATGTATCTACTCATTGGTTGATGGGCACTTAGATTGGTTCCATATCTTTGCGATTGCAAATTGTGCTGATATAAACACCTGTGCATGTATCTTTTTCATATAATGACTTACTTTCCTTTGGGTGGATACCCAGTAGTGGGATTGTTGGATCAAATGGTAATTCTACTTTTAGTTCTTTAAGGAATCTCCATACTGTTTTCCATAGTGATTGTAGTAATTTACATTCCCACCAGTAGTGTAAACATGAAAAAATGCTCGTCATCACTGGCCATCAGAGAAATGCAAATTAAAACCACAATGAGATACCATCTCACACCAGTTAGAATGGCAATCATTAAAAAGTCAGGAAACAACAGGTGCTGGAGAGGATGTGGAGAAATAGAAACACTTTTACACTGTTGGTGGGATTGTAAACTAGTTCAACCATTATGGAAAACAGTATGGTGATTCCTCAAGGATCTAGAACTAGAAGTACCATATGACCCAGCCATCCCATTACTGGGTATATACCCAAAGGATTATAAATCATGCTGCTATAAAGACACATGCACACGTATGTTCATTGCAGCACTATTCACAATAGCAAAGACTTGGAATCAACCCAAATGTCCATCAGTGACAGACTGGATTAAGAAAATGTGGCAGATACACACCATGGAATACTATGCAGCCATAAAAAAGGATGAGTTTGTGTCCTTTGTAGGGACATGGATGCAGCTGGAAACCATCATTCTCAGCAAACTATGCAAGAACAGAAAACCAAACACTGCATGTTCTCACTCATAGGTGGGAACTGAACAATGAGATCACTTGGACTCAGGAAGGGGAACATCACACACGGGAGCCTATGATGGGGAGGGGGGAGGGATTGCATTGGGAGTTATACCTGATGTAAAGGACGAGTTGATGGGTGCAGCACACCAACATGGCACAAGTATACATATGTAACAAGCCTGCACATTATGCACATGTACCCTAGAACTTAAAGTATAATAATAATAAATAAAAAAGTGTTCTGTTTTCACCACATCCATGCCAACATATATTGTTTATTGACTTTTTAATTATGGCCACTTTTGCAGGAGTAAGTGGATATCTCATTGTGGTTTTAATTTGCATTTCCCTGACAATTAGTGACGTTGAGCGTTTTTTCATATGTTTGTTGGCTATTTGTATATCCTTTTTTGATAACTGCCTATGTTTTCTGACCACTTTTTGATGGGATTATTTGTTTTCTTCTTGCTGATTTGTTTGAGCTCTGTGTAGAGTCTGGATATTAGTCCTTTGTCAGATGCAAAGTTGGTGAATATTTTCTCCCACTCTGTGGGTTCGTCTATTTACCCTGCTAATTATTTCTTTTGCTGTACAGAAGCTTTTTAGTTTAACCAGGTCCCACCTATTTATCTTTGTTTTTGTTGCATTTGCTTTTGGAGTGTTAGTCATGAATTATTTGCCTAAGCCAATGTCTGGAAGAGTTTTTCCAATGTTGTCTTCTAGAGTTTTTATGGTTTCAGATCTTAGATTTAAGTCTTTGATCCATCTTGCATAGAGTTTTGTATAAAAGGTAAGAGGACCCAGTTTTATTCTTCTACATGTGACTTGCCAGTTTTTCCAGCACCATTTAGTGAATAGGGTGTTCTTTTCCCAAATTATGTTTTTGTTTGTTTTGTTGAAGATCAGTCGGCTGTATTTGGCTTTATTCCTGGGTTCTCTATTCTGTTCCATTGGTGTAGATACCTATATTTATACCAGTACCATGTTGTTTTGGTAACTATAGCCTTTTAGTATAATTTGAAGTTGCATAATGTGATGCCTCCAGATTTGTTCTTTTTGCTTAGTATTGTTTTGGCTATGCAGTCTCTTTTTTGGTTCCATGTAAATTTTAGGATTTTTTTCTATCTCTGTGAAGAATGATGATGGTATTTTGATGTGAATTGCATTGAATCTGTAGATTGCTTTGGGCAGTATGGTCATTTTCACAATATTGATTCTACCCATTCATGAGCATGGGATGTGTTTCCATTTGTTTGTGTCATCTATGATTTCTTTCAGCAGCGTTTGGTAGTTTTCCTTGTAGAGATCTTTCACCTCCTTGGTTAAGTATATTCCTAAGTATTTTATTTTCTTTGTGCAGCTCTTGTAAAAGGGATTGAGTTGTTCATTTGATTTTCAGCTTAGATGTCATTGGTGTGTAGCAGTGTTACTAATTTGTATACATTGCTTTTGTATCCTGAGACTTTCTTGAATTTGTTTATCAGATCTAGGAGCTTTTTGGATGAGTCTTTAGGGTTTTCTGGGTATATGATCATATCAGCGACAGTTTGACTTCCTCTTTTCCAATTTGAATGCCCTTTATTTATTTTTTAATCTGCTCTGGCTAGCACTTCCAGTACTATGTTGAATAGAAGTGGTGAAAGTGGGCATCCTTGTCTTGTTGCAGTTCTCAAAAGGGATGCTTTCAACTTTTCCACATTCAGTATGATGTTGGCTGTGGGTTTGTCGTAGATGGCTTTTATTTGAGGTATGTCACTTTTATGCCAAGTTTGTTGAGGGTTTTTATCAGAAAGGGATGCTGGATTTTATCAAATGCTTTTCCTGCATCTGTTGAGATGATCATATGATTTTTGTTTTTAATTATTTTTATGTGATGTATCACATTTATTGAATTGTGTAAGTTAAACCATCCCTGCATCCCTGTTATGAAACCCACTCAGTCATGGTATATTATCTTTTTGATATGCTGTTGGAGTTGGTTAGCTAGAATTTTGTTGATGGTTTTTGCATCTGTTAAATACGTTCATCAGGGATATTGGTCTGTAGTTTACTTTTTTTGTTGTTGTTAAGTCCTTTCTTGGTTTTGGTGTTAGGGTGATACTGGCTTCATAGAATGACTTAGGGAGAACTCCCTCTTTCTCTGTCTTTTGGAATAGTTTCAGCAGGATTGGTACCAAATTGTCTTTGAATGTCTGATAGAATTGAGCTGTGGATTCATCAGTCCTGGACTTTTTTTGTTGTTGGCAATATATGTAATTTACTGATTCAATCTCATTACTTGTTATTAGTCTGTTTAGAGTTTCTGTTTCTTCCTGATTTAAACTAGGAGAGTTGCATATTTTCAGGAATTTGCCCATCTCCTCCAGATTTTCCAGTCTGTGTGTGGAAAGGTGTTCATAGTAGCCTTCAGCAATCTTTAGTATTTCTGTGGTATCAGCTGTAATGTCTCCAGTTTCATTTCTAATTGAGCTTGTTTGGATCTTTTCTCTTCTATTCTTGGTTAATCTCGCTAATGGTCTATCAATTTTGTTTATCTTTTCAAAGAACCAGCTTTTTGTTTTATTTATCTTTGTATTTTTTTGTTTCAGTTTCACTTAGGTCTGCTCTGATTTTTGTTATTTATTTTCTTCTACTGGGTTTGGGTTTAGTTTGTTCTTGTTTCTCTAGTTCCTTGAGGTGTGACCTTAGGTTGTCTTATTTGTGCTCTTTCAGACTTTTTGAAGTAAACATTTAATACAATGAACTTTCCTCTTAACACTGTTTTTGCCAGAGGTTTTGATAAGTTGTGTCATTATTATCATTCATTTCAAGGAATTTTTAAATTTCCATCTTGATTTAATTGTTAACCCAAAAATTGTTCAAGAGCAGATTATTTAATTTCCATGTATTTGTATAGTTTTGAGAGTTCCTTTTGGAGTTGATTTCCAGTTTTATTCCCCTCTCATCTGAGAAGATTCTTGATATGATTTTAATTTTCATAAATGTATTGAGACTTGTTTTGTGGCCTATCATGTTGTCTCTCTTGGAGAATGTTCCATGTACTGATGAGAAGAATGTATATTCTCCAATTGTTGGGAAAATTTTCTGTAAATGTCTGTTAAGTTCATTTGTTCTATGGTTTAGTTTGAGTCCATTTTTTTGTTGTTGTTGACTTTCTGTCTTGAGGATCTGTCTAGTGCTGTCACTGGAGTATTGGAGTGACCCCACTATTACTGTGTTGCTATCTATCTCATTTCATAGGTCTAGTAGTAATTGTTGTATAAATTTGGGATATCCAGCATTAGGTACATATAAATTTAGGACTATAGTATCTTCCTGTTGAACCAATCCCTTAGTTATTATATAATATCCTTCTTTGTCTTTTTTGACTATTGTTGATTTCAAGTATGATTTGTCTGATATGAGAATAGCTACACTTGCTCACTTTTGGTTTCCATTCTTGTGAAATATCTTTTTCCACCTCTTTACCTTAAGTTTATGAGAGTCCTTATGTGTTAGGTGAGTTTCTTAAAGATAGCAAGTATTTGGTTGATGGTTTTTTTATCCGTTCTACCATTCTGTATCTTTTAAGTGGAGCCTTCAGGCCACTTACATTCAACATTAATACTGAGATATAATGTACTATTGTACTCATCATATTAGCTGTTACGTACTTTTTTTTTTCCATTGTGTTATTGTTGTATAGATCCTGTGAGATTTATGATTTAAGGAAGTTATCTTTTGGTATATACTGAGGTTTCGTTTCAGTATTTAGAACTCCTTTTAGCATTTCTGATAGTGCTAGTTTGACAGCAGCAGATCCCCTCAGCATTAGTTTGTCTGAAAAAGACTTAATCGCTCCTTCATTTATGAAGCTTAGTTTTGCTGGATAGAAAATTTTTGGCTGACAGTTATTTTGTTTAAGGAGGCTAAAGATAGGACCCTGATCCCTTTGGGCTTGTAAATTTTCTGCTGAGAAGTCTGCTGTTAGTCTGATAGGTTTCCCTTTACAGGTTACCTGATGCTTTGGTCCCAGCTCTTAACATTCTTTCCTTCATCTTAACTTTAGGTAGCCTGATGACTATGTGCCTTGATGGTGATCTTTTGCAATGAATTTTCCCAGAAGTTCTTGGAGCTTTTTGTATTTAGATGTCCAGATCTCTAGCAAGGCAAGGAGGTTTTCCTCAACTTTTTTTTTATTCGAAAATTTATTTCCTCAAATAAATTTTCCAAACTTTTAAACTTCACTTCTCCTTCAGGAATATTAATTATTCTTAGGCTTAGCTGTTTTACATAATCCCATGTTTTTTGGAGACTTTGTTCATAATTTTATTCTTTTTCTTTGTTTGATTGGATTAATTCAAAAGCCTTGTCTTTGAGCTCTGTAATTCTTTCTTCTATTTGTTCTATTGTTGAAACTTTCCACTACATTTTGTATTTCCCTAAGTGTGTCTTTTATAACCAGAAGTTCTGATTGATTTTTTTTGTTATATATATCTCTGGAAATGTTTTCATTTGTGTCCTGGATTTTTTTAAAATTTCTTTAATTTTGTTTTCACCTTTCTCTGTTATCTCTTTGAGTGCATTAATAATCAACCTTCCGAATTTTTTATCTGGCATTTGAGAGATTTCATTTTGATTTGGATCCATTACAGGGGAGCAAGTATGATCTTTCGGTGGTATTATAAAGCCCTGTTTTCTCATAATACCAGAATCACTTTTATGGTTTCTGTTCATTTGGATAGACTATTTCTTGAAATTGTTCTTGAATTTATTTTCTATTGGACTGTGTAAATTTCTTTCTTTCCCCTCTTAAGGATAAGACTTTAATGTTTATTGTTTATTATAGCCTAATTTGATTTTTGGCTGTTTTATATGAAGCCTCTGGATGAGTTCCTTATAGAGAGTCTTTGTGTGTTAGCTTTCCCAAATGCTGCTTGTAGTAGTCTGGTACTTGTTGTGTGGGCAAGTTCATTGTCTCCTATGGAGTTGGAATGACGGGAATCTCTTGAAGCTTATCTCATTTTCTCATGGTGTGTACTTTATGTATTTAATTTGTCTTCAATGTTTTATATACTGAGTTGATGATTCAGGCTTCAGGCCAATAGGGGAGGTATCCCTTGGGTAGGCAATTGTTGTAGCTAAAGCATATGGGTAGATATAATACCCAATGGTAGACAGAGGTCCCAGACTTGATAAAGGTAACTGGAGGAGCTCTCAGTTAGGGCATCATCTAATTTAATTCTTAATAAATGTTAGCTTTTAAGATGTGAAGAAGTCTGGATCATCAGGACTTAAAGAGGAAATACATGGTAGAAATGGGAGGTACCAACTGTAAAGAAACAAAGAAGAAAAAACCCTAGTTTTTGGGCTAGCAAAGTATTGGCCACAAGGCAGATTTTACCTGCTGCTTTTATGTTTGGTTGGGTTTTTTTGCTTGATAAATAATTTTTATTTGATAAATAAAATTTGCCCGAACACGGCCAAGTTTGTTTGTTATTGTATATTGTCTGTGTTTACTTATGTGCTCCAGTGGCTGAGTAGTATCTGAGCATCTGTAGATCAAGGAAACCACATGATCCACAAAGCCTAAAATATTTGCCATATGGCCCTTTACAGAAAAAGTTTGCCTACCTATTCTAGTTGATGCTTTTGGATATTCAAACATTTATACTCCAAAAATGAGAGAAATCTTTTTTGTGTTTGAGCATAAAGGGAAGTGAATATTGAAGATGTATGAGAGGATATGACTAAGTGTGGAAATAGATTCCCAAACATCTTCTTGGATAATTTTAAAATCTCAAAATATAAGAAAGAACTTTAAATGTCACTTAGTCCAGCCAGTGTTCCACCTCATACTTAATTTTCAGTTCTTTCCAAACTCCAGAAGGAGTTCTCTACTCTAACTATGTGGATTACATGAAAATTGCCCAGTCAAGAAGTTTGGCTTCATTGTTGTGAAAGAGTGGCATTTTCCACTAAAATAACCTTGAAATGTTACCAGTGTCCATACATTTGCTATCTAACACATTTTTTGTATTCTCTGCATAAAATTACAACTTTCCTGCTTACTACATCTGCTTTTGGTGCATTTAACAATGCCTCTGCTCATTTTTGGTCTTTTATTTTCTGATCAATATAAGTGTTTAAGACTATGAAACAAGTGTAACAAAGTTAATACTCATACATGAAAGAAAAATTCTTTAAAATGAGTATTCATTTTCAGTCTTCTACTTAATTCAGAATGCTATTGGAAGACTCTTGTTTCATACCTGTCACCTAGAATTAATCTTTCTGGGTTTTGGCATTCTTCAAGAAAAATGACATAAGTAGGCAGTTAGGCTGTGCTGCTTCCTGATCTGTGCAGTTTGGGAAGTCTGCCCTTTGTGGATAATTATAGGTTAACAATGACATTATTGTTTATTTTAATGAACACTTGATTATTTTATTGAAGTAATATTTAATGTTTTTACTATGGTTTTGATCATGAGAGTTTCTATAATGCTATGAAACATTTTTTACAGAACAAAGAAAAAAGTTATAAGCTATTGCTTTCTTAAAATCTTTACTACCTTAGCTCTTCTGATTTTTAAAATTAAATCTGATTCTAGGACTTAGAGTTTCATGGTCTAGAAGTAGTGGGTAACATTAAATGATTTATTTATTTATTTATTTTGAGACAGAGTTTCTCTCCTCTCCCAGGCTGGAGAGCAATGGCATGATCTCAGCCCACTGCAATCTCTGCCTCCTTGGTTCAAGCAATTCTCCTGCCCCAGCCTCCCAAGTAGCTGGGATTACAGGCATCTGCCCACCACGCCCAGCTAATTTTTGTATTTTTAGTAGAGATGGGGTTTCACCACGTTGGCCCGGCTGGTCTTGAACTCCTGACTTCAGGAGGTCCACCCACCTCAGCCTCCCAAAGTACAGGGATTACAGGCGTGAGCCACTGCACCCGGCCCTAAAGGATCATTTTAACCGTTACTAAAGAAGTTTAGGAAAAGGAAATAGAAGTGATATTTAAATCAGGCTCTTAGACTAGTTGATAATAGCTTTCTTGACATATTTTGTTGCGGAGTATGGAGGTTAAATGGCAAGCTGAAAGATTATGGGCTTAAAAAGGCACAAAGAGCTAAAAAATAAATTCAGGAGTAATGACAATATATTACCTTCTTAATATTGGTTTACTGCCATATTCATTTAGAAGAAAATGCGGTTTTTTGTTTTTTTCTTGAGACGGAGTCTTGCTCTGTCGCCCAGGCTGGAGTGCAGTGGCGCAATCTCGGCTCCCGGGTTCACGCCATTCTCCTGCCTCAGCCTCCCGAGTAGCTGGGACTACAGGCGCCCGCCACCATGCCTGGCTAATTTTTTGTGTTTTTAGTAGAGATGGGGTTTCACTGTGTTAGCCAGGATGGTCTTGATCTCCTCACCTCGTGATCCGCCCGCCTCCGCCTCCCAAAGTGCTGGGATTAGAGACGTGAACCACCGTGCCCGGCTGAAAATGCGTTATTTCATAAGCCAAATAACAACGAGACAGGAGAAGCAGGAGAAGTGATAGTCATTTATTAGAACATCAGCTATGTTCTTGGTACTTTGCAAAGCACTTTGTAGTTTATTAACTTTTTAAAACCCCATAGTTGCTCTTTAAAATAGGTATTATGGTTCCTGATTTTACTTCTTACATGAGGAAACTAAAGAAGCAACAGAAAGAAAGGTGTTGCGGGGAAGAAGGAAGGAAAAGAAACAATAAATGATTTTGAGTTAAGTCCTGCTAAAATTGTGAAGCTGGAGAATTTTCTGATATTCTCCACTTTCTGTTCTCTTTGAATAGGGCTCCCTTCCTTTCTATACCTGATCCCTATTAAGTGTTTTCAGATACTTTCACCCTTTTTATTTTCTCAGGAACTAATTGGCTAATACATTTCCATTAAGATACAGAGGGGTTAAAATGCTTAAGTACTCTCTGCAAGTATTTGAAAACTCTTAAGCCAAAAGTGAATTTGTAATAGAGATTTTAGTCATTGACAAGTAGAGAGAAAAGTCTGTAGAGACAGAGAGTCTTCCTGGATCTCCAAAATCACCTCTGTGATGAATATGTACTCTTCTTTCTTGTACATACACCAAGTGCACCTTTGAAGAGCTGCCATTTTCGTTAAGCCAAAAGATGGGTTATCTGCTAAAATATAATTGCTTTAGCATAAAGAGTTTTCAGCAAGTTTTTTTTTTCCAGAATCTTTATTTTATTTCTTTTTTAAAATTCCCTGTTAACTTTAAAAATTTTTGTGTGTACATATTTTTACTGTAAGTGTATATATTTATGGGGTACTTGAGGTATTTATTTTGATACAGGCATATAATATGTAACAATCATATCAGGGTAAATGGGGTCTC
The DNA here is from genome assembly GCF_002776525.5 of Piliocolobus tephrosceles. Lineage (NCBI taxonomy): Eukaryota > Metazoa > Chordata > Mammalia > Primates > Cercopithecidae > Piliocolobus > Piliocolobus tephrosceles. Next base: position 437 of record NW_022303037.1, on the reverse strand, counting down.
TATCCCTTCAAGCATTTATCCTTTTATTGTGTTAGAATGAAATTATACTCAGTTATTTTAAAATGTATAATAAATTATTGCTGACTGTAATCACTCCATTGTGCTAAACTAGATCTTATTCATTCTGTGTGCTTTTGTACCCATTAACTGTCCCCACTTCCCTTTTCAACAACTTTTTTTTTTTTTATATACTTTAAGTTCTAGGGTACATGTGCATAATGTGCAGGTTTGTTACATATGTATACATGTGCCATGTTGGTGTGCTGCACCCATCAACTCGTCAGCACCCATCAATTCATCATTTATATCAGGTATAACTCCCCAATGCAATCCCTCCCCCCTCCCCCCTCCCCATGATAGGCCCCAGTGTGTGATGTTCCCCTTCCCGAGTCCAAGTGAGCTCATTGTTCAGTTCCCACCTATGAGTGAGAACATGC
>NW_022303036.1:0-4094 GCF_002776525.5 Piliocolobus tephrosceles | reverse complement strand
CCTATACCAAAACCCCATCAGTACGTCACCATCATCAAAGACCAGAGGCACATAAAACCACAAAGATGGGGAAAAAGCAGGGCAGAAAAGCTGGAAATTCAAAAAATAAGAGCGCATCTCCCCCTGCAAAGGAGCACAGCCCATCGCCACCAACGGATCAAAGCTGGTCAGAGAATGATTTTCACGAGATGAGAGAAGAAGGCTTCAGTCCATCAAACCTCTCAGAGCTAAAGGAGGAATTACGTACCCAGCACAAAGAAATTAAAACTCTTGAAAAAAGAGTGGAAGAATTGACAGCTAGACTAATTAATGCAGAGAAGATCATAAACGAAATGACAGAGATGAAAACCATGACACAAGAAATACGTGACAAATGCACAAGCTTCAGTAACCGACTCGATCAACTGGAAGAAAGAGTATCAGCGATTGAGGATCAAATGAATGAAATGAAGTGAGAAGAGAAACCAAAAGAAAAAAGAAGAAAAAGAAATGAACAAAGCCTGCAAGAAGTATGGGATTATGTAAAAAAACGAAATCTACGTCTGATTGGGGTGCCTGAAAGTGAGGGGGAGAATGGAACCAAGTTGGAAAACACTCTTCAGGATATCATCCAGGAGAACTTCCCCAACCTAGTAGGGCAGGCCAACATACAAATTCAGGAAATACAGAGAACGCCACAAAGATACTCCTCCAGAAGAGCAACTCCAAGACACATAATTGCCAGATTCACCAAAGTTGAAATGAAGGAAAAAATCTTAAGGGCAGCCAGAGAGAAAGGTTGGGTTACCCACAAAGGGAAGCCCATCAGACTAACAGGAGATCTCTCGGCAGACTCTACAAGCCAGAAGAGAGTGGGGGCCAATATTCAACATTCTTAAAGAAAAGAATTTTAAACCCAGAATTTCATATCCAGCCAAACTAAGTTTCATAAGTGAAGGAGAAATAAAATCCTTTACAATAAGCAAATGCTTAGAGATTTTGTCACCACCAGGCCTGCCTTACAAGAGACCCTGAAGGAAGCCCTAAACATGGAAAGGAACAACCAGTACCAGCCATTGCAAAAACATGCCAAAATGTAAAGACCATTGAGGCTAGGAAGAAACTGCATCAACTAATGAGCAAAATAACCAGTTAATATCATAATGGCGGGGTCAAGTTCACACATAACAATATTAACCTTAAATGTTAATGGTCTAAGTGCTCCAATTAAAAGACACAGACTGGCAAACTGGATAAAGAGTCAAGACCCATCAGTCTGCTGTCTTCAGGAGACCCATCTCACATGCAGAGACATACATAGGCTCAAAATAAAGGGATGGAGGAAGATCTACCAAGCAAATAGAGAACAAAAAAAAAGCAGAGGTTGCAATCCTAGTCTCTGATAAAACAGACTTTAAACCATCAAAGATCAAAAGAGACAAAGAAGGCCATTACATAATGGTAAAGGGATCAATTCAACAGGAAGAGCTAACTATCCTAAATATATATGCACCCAATACAGGAGCACCCAGATTCATAAAGCAAGTCCTTAGAGACTTACAAAGAGACTTAGACTCCCATACAATAATAATGGGAGACTTCAACACTCCACTGTCAACATTAGACAGATCAACGAGGCAGAAAGTTAACAAGGATATCCAGGAATTGAACTCATCTCTGCACCAAGCGGACCTAATAGATATCTTTAGAACTCTCCACCCCAAATCAACAGAATATACGTTCTTCTCAGCACCACATCGCACTTATTCCAAAATCGACCACATAATTGGAAGTAAAGCACTCCTCAGCAAATGTACAAGAACAGAAATTATAACAAAATGTCTCTCAGACCACAGTGCAATCAAACTAGAGCTCAGGACTAAGAAACTCAATCAAAACCACTCAACTACATGGAAACTGAACAACCTGCTCCTGAATGACTACTGGGTACATAACAAAATGAAAGCAGAAATAAAGATGTTCTTTGAAACCAATGAGAACAAAGATACAACATACCAGAATCTCTGGGACACATTTAAAACAGTGTGTAGAGGGAAATTTATAGCACTAAATGCCCACAAGAGAAAGCAGGAAAGATCTCAAATTGACACTCTAACATCACAATTAAAAGAACTAGAGAGGCAAGAGCAAACACATTCAAAAGCTAGCAGAAGGCAAGAAATAACTAAGATCAGAGCAGAAATGAAGGAGATAGAGACACAAAAACCCCTCCAAAAAAATCAATGAATCCAGGAGTTGGTTTTTTGAGAAGATCAACAAAATTGACAGACCGCTAGCAAGACTAATAAAGAAGAAAAGAGAGATGAATCAAATAGACGCAATAAAAAATGATAAAGGGGATATCACCACCGACCCCACAGAAATACAAACTACCATCAGAGAATACTATAAACACCTCTACGCAAATCAACTAGAAAATCTAGAAGAAATGGATAATTTCCTGGACACTTACACTCTCCCAAGACTAAACCAGGAAGAAGTTGAATCCCTGAATAGACCAATAGCAGGCTCCGAAATTGAGGCTACAATTAATAGCCTACCCACCAAAAAGAGTCCAGGACCAGATGGATTCACAGCTGAATTCTACCAGAGGTACAAGGAGGAGCTGGTACCATTCCTTCTGAAACTATTCCAATCAATAGAAAAAGAGGGAATCCTCCCTAACTCATTTTATGAGGCCAACATCATCCTGATACCAAAGCCTGGCAGAGACACAACAAGAAAAGAGAATTTTAGACCAATATCCCTGATGAACATCGATGCAAAAATCCTCAATAAAATACTGGCAAAATGGATTCAGCAGCACATCAAAAAGCTTATCCACCATGATCAAGTGGGCTTCATCCCTGGGATGCAAGGCTGGTTCAACATTCGCAAATCAATCAACGTAATCCAGCATATCAACAGAACCAAAGACAAGAACCACATGATTATCTCAATAGATGCAGAAAAGGCTTTTGACAAAATTCAACAGCCCTTCATGCTAAAAACGCTCAATAAATTCGGTATTGATGGAACGTACCTCAAAATAATAAGAGCTATTTATGACAAACCCACAGCTAATATCCTACTGAATGGGCAAAAACTGGAAAAATTCCCTTTGAAAACTGGCACAAGACAGGGATGCCCTCTCTCACCACTCCTATTCAACATAGTGCTGGAAGTTCTGGCTAGGGCAATCAGGCAAGAGAAAGAAATCAAGGGTATTCAGTCAGGAAAAGAAGAAGTCAAATTGTCCCTGTTTGCAGATGACATGATTGTATATTTAGAAAACCCCATCATCTCAGCCCAAAATCTCCTTAAGCTGATAAGCAACTTCAGCAAAGTCTCAGGATACAACATTAATGTGCAAAAATCACAAGCATTCTTATACACCAGTAACACACAAGCAGAGAGCCAAATCAGGAATGAACTTCCATTCACAATAGCTTCAAAGAGAATAAAATACCTAGGAATCCAACTTACAAGGGATGTAAAGGACCTCTTCAAGGAGAACTACAAACACTGCTCAGTGAAATAAAAGAGGACACAAATGAAAGAGCATACCATGCTCATGGATAGGAAGAATGAATATCGTGAAAATGGCCATACTGCCCAAGGTTATTTATAGATTCAATGCCATTCCCATCAAGCTACCAATGAGTTTCTTCACAGAATTGGAAAAAACTGCTTTGAAGTTCATATGGAACCAAGAAAGAGCCTGCATTGCCAAGACAATCCTAAGTCAAAAGGACAAAGCTGGAGGCGTCACGCTACCTGACTTCAAACTATACTACAAGGTTACAGTAACCAAAACAACATGGTACTGGTACCAAAACAGAGATATAGACCAATGGAACAGAACAGAGTCCTCAGAAATAATACCACACATCTACAGCCATCTGATCTTTGACAAACCTGAGAGAAACAAGAAATGGGGAAAGGATTCCCTATTTAATAAATGGTGCTGGGAAAATTGGCTAGCCATAAGTAGAAAGCTGAAACTGGATCCTTTTCTTACTGCTTATACGAAGATTAATTCAAGATGGATTAGAGACTTAAATGTTGGACCTAATACCATAAAAACCCTAGAAGAAAATCTAGGTAGTACCATT
>NW_022303035.1:0-2350 GCF_002776525.5 Piliocolobus tephrosceles | reverse complement strand
GTTGCTACAGTATCCAGTTTGTAGCAGGCAACAGATTAGGGAGGAGTTGCTGGTAAGGAGTCGTTGGCTCTTTTTTTTTTTTTTTTTTTTTTTTTTTTTTTTTTTTAGAAAGAGTCTCGCTTTGTCACCCAGGCTGGAGTGCAGTGGCTGGATCTCAGCTCACTGCAAACTCGGTCTCCCAGGTTTATGCCATTCTCCTGCCTCAGCCTCCCGAGTAGCTGGGACTACAGACGCCCACCACCTTGCCCGGCTAGTTTTTTGTATTTTTTTAGTAGAGACGGGGTTTCACCGTGTTCACCAGGATGGTTTCGATCTCCTGACCTCGTGATCCGCCCGTCTCAGCCTCCCAAAGTGCTGGGATTACAGGCTTGAGCCACCGCGCCCGGCCGAGTCTTTGGCTCATAAAAGAAAACTAACTGACATGAATTCCAGCACCTGATTTTTGCACCTGCACTATGAACATTGTGTCTGGAGGAGTCAAGGTTGCTCTGGCAAGAGCTGAAGTATAAAGCGCAGTGAAATTGTGCTCCAGCATTGGCGTCTTGCTTGCGGAGCAGTGTACACCATACTACGTTTCTAGCAGGTTTGGGAGGAATATGCCATGTGTGTTCTGTGCAGTCTCAGGAGGAATCATAATAAGTGATTCCCAGTTGCCATTGGCCCCGAGTTAATGAGAGAATTGGAAGATAGAAGAAAAAAAAAGAGCTTATTCCCATCCTTTCTGGCCTTACCCAAAATGGCTTCTTTTATGGATGCAGTGGACAAAAGAGGAAGTGGCATCAGCTAAGCACAGAGGAAGAAATGGCATCAGCTAAGCACACAGCCCAAAATTCCATGATTCGTCCATGGACTTCCACCCACGTTTTGAGGGTTTCCGCCTCTGGTTGGCGGTGACTGGGCTTGCGGGGGAGGGTAATGATGTTAATGATATTTTAGGGCCAGTGCTTTTCTTAACCCTGAGCCTCTCTCAATACTCAGTTGTTCAATGTGTGGAAGTTAGAGAGGGTTAAGTTGGGCCTCTGGATTCCCCTAAAGAGATGCCACAATAATACCCCCCAGTGATTGTTTCAAATGATGTGTCTTGCTTTGTGTGATCAGCATTTAGTCACACTTGGATCTTAAACAGCCTTGAGAGCCAGTTGAAACTGCCAAATCTATGTGTATCATAGCACTGCAATTCACACGCAGACTTGGTGTTTGTTCTCCTTTCCTCATCTCTCATGATGAAAAAAAAAAAAACAAGGACTCAATTGTGTTCGCAGCCGCCGCGGCGCCGCCGTCGTTTTCTAACCGAGCTCCAGCCGAAGGAGAAGGGGGGTAAGTAAGGAGGTCTCTGTACCATGGCTCCTACAAAGCAGACTGCCCGCAAATGGACCGGTGGTAAAGCACCCAGGAAGCAACTGGCTACAAAAGCCGCTGGCAAGAGTGCGCCCTCTACTGGAGGGGGTGAAGAAACCTCATCGCTACAGGCCTGGTACTGTGGCGCTCCGTGAAATTAGACGTTATCAGAAGTCCACTGAACTTCTGATTGGCAAACTTCCCTTCCAGGGTCTGGTGCGAGAAATTGCTCAGGACTTTAAAACAGATCTGCGCTTCCAGAGCGCAGCTATGGGTGCTTTGCAGGAGGCAAGTGAGGCCTATCTGGTTGGCCTTTTTGAAGACACCAACCTGTGTGCTATCTATGCCAAAGGTATAACAATTATGCCAAAAGACATCCAGCTAGCACTCCCGCATACGTGGAGAACGTGCTTAAGAATCCACTATGATGGGAAACATTTCATTCCCCCCCCCAAAAAAAATTCTCTTCTTCCTGTTATTGGTAGTTCTGAACGTTAGATTTTTTTTTTCCATGGGGTCAAAAGGTACCTAAGTATATGATTGCGAGTGGAAAAATAGGGGACAGAAATCAGGTATTGGCAGTTTTTCCATTTTCATTTGTGTGTGAATTTTTAATATAAATGCAGAGGCGTAAAGCATTAATGCAAGTTAAAATGTTTCAGTGAACAAGTTTCAGCGGTTCAACTTTATAATAATTATAAATAAACCTGTTAAATTTTTCTGGACAATGCCAGCATTTGGATTTTTTTTAAAACAAGTAAATTTCTTATTGACGGCAACTAAATGGTGTTTGTAGCATTTTTATCATAGAGTCCATCCATTCACTATACTTTTCTAACTGAGTTGTCCTACATGCAAGTACATGTTTTTAATGTTGTCTGTCTTCTGTGCTGTTCCTGTAAGTTTGCTATTAAAATACATTAATCTATAAAAAAAAATTCAGCTATATAGTACAGAATGGCAACATCTCACTTTGTTGTAAATGCAAATCCATATTTCAGATATTTAATAA
>NW_022303034.1:0-1524 GCF_002776525.5 Piliocolobus tephrosceles | reverse complement strand
ACAGGCAATATGGTGATTCCCATTTTTTAATCTACCTGATGATATACTTTGTTTTGATTCCCATTTTCTAATCTACCTGATGATATACGTTGTTTTGAAAGTTGAAAGCATGATCTTATATCTACCTAGAAACTAGATCTTATTTTTGCCCTCTTCTAAAGTAAATTTTCTGAAAACTCTTTTGTGATATACTCTTGCATTCTGTGAATACATATAAAATGGGTGAGAGGAAGGCAAGCCATTAAAATTTAATTTATTTTCAGATGGGGCTGGTGAGTCACACCTGTAATCCCAGTTCTTTGGGAGGCTGAGGCGAGTGGATCACTTGATCCCAGGAGTTGGAGACCAGCCTGGGCAACCATGGCAAAACCTATCTGTACAAATAAATACACAAATTAGCTGGCCATGATGGCAAACAGCTGTGATCCCAGCTACTCAGGAGACTGAAGTGGGAGGATTGCTTGAGCCCAGGAGGCAGAGGTTGTAATGAGCAGAGATTGTGCCATGTATTTCTGCCTGGGTGACAGAGCAAGACCATGTCAAAAAAAAAAAAAAAAAAATTAGTCTGATTTCTGCCAGTGTTGATTTTTGTTTAAAAATCAATTAAAGAAGTATTTGTGGTTCCATTTTAAATGCTATAAATAGAATTTCATTCAACAGCTTTTATTATCATTTATCATTAAGACTTAGAAAATATTTGGCTTTATTAAATGCCAAATTTTCATATTTACAAAAATAGTAAAATATAACTTCTTGTATAGCTAGCAATAATTGACAATCCTGGTTTCACTGAAGAGTCATATGGAGAGATCCATCAGGTGCCCATTCTCCACAGATTGTGACTGAATGTGCGTGGGGGGAAGCAGTGGCACTTTTTTTTTTTAAAGCTTCACTCATCTAGGGAATGTTGGCTGGAACTAAGAAGATGTTTCCGGTAGGCATCTTTATTATACAATTATGCAGTAATAACTTGCTGTATGTAATATACATCAGCAGCATAGCGGTCCTCTGAAGTTTATTAAAAATGCAAAATCTTAGGTCCCACCCCAGGTCTACTGAATTTGAATCTGTATGCTCACAACACTCTCAAGTGATTTGAATTAACTTACAAGTTAAGAAGCATTGTTCTGGGATCTACCCCTTCTTTGGAAGACAATGTGCTTGATTCCTAGAGATAATCAGGCTCTGAGAGACATGTGAAACTGAGATAAATAAAATCAAGCAACAAAAACATATAATGTCAACTTATATGTATCATTTAAATGTAACATATGCTTTTATGGACTGGAATATTCATTATTCAGATATACAACGATTCTGTCAATGTTTTCAGGTTATATAAACAAACAGATCATAATCAGCTGAAAGTTTGCTTGGCCATCATGGTATTGCTAATAGAACCAGAAAAGTTGCATGCATCACCTAAGATGTGTGATGCATTCCTCACTATGGGAAGAGTCTTGCCTATGGGAAATACTTGAAATCTCTTGGCTGCAACAGCCTTTGCCCATCTTTATGACAGAG
>NW_022303033.1:0-1524 GCF_002776525.5 Piliocolobus tephrosceles | reverse complement strand
TAAGGTGGTCTCAGATGGAGATGAGGAACTTTTTGGGAAATGGAGCAAAAGTGACTCTCGTTATGTTTTAGCAAAGAGAGTGGCAACAGTTTGCCCCTGCCCTAGAGATTTGTGAAACTTTGAACTTAAGAGAGATGGTTTATGGTATCTGCTGGAAGAAATTTTTAAGCAGTAAAGCATTCAAGAGGTGACTAGGGTGATGTTAAAGGCCTTCAGTTTTATAAAGGAAGCAGAGCATACAGGTTTGGAAAATTTGCAGCCTGACAATGTGATAGAGAAGAAATTCCCATTTTCTGAGGATAAATTCAAGCTGTCTGCAGAAATTTGCATGAGTAATGAGAAGCTGAATGTTCATCCTCAAGACAATGGGGAAAATGTCTACAGGACATGTCACAAGTCATCATAGCAGCCCCGCCCATCATGAGCCTGGAGGCCTAGAAGGAAAAAGTTGTTATTTGGGCCAGGCCTAGGTTGACTCTGCTGTATGTAGCCTAGGGCCTTAGTGCAGTGCATTTCAGCCCCTCCAGCCATGGCTGAAAGGGGCCAACATAGAACTCAGGCCATGGCTTTGAGAGTACAAGCACCAAGTCTTGGCAGCTTCCACATAGTGTTGAGCCTGCATGTGCACAGAAGTCAAGAACTGAGGTTTGGAAACTGCCACCTAGATTTCTGAGGATGTATGAAAACTCCTGGTTGTCCAAGCTGAAGTTTGCTGCAGGGGTGTGTCTCTGATGGAGAACTTCTGCTAGGGCTGTGCAGAAGGGAAATGTGGGATCGGAGCCCCTACAGAGAGTCCCTACTGGGGCACTTCCTAGTGGAGCTCTCAGAAGAGGGCCACTGTCTTCCAGACCCCAGAATGGTAGATTCACTGACAGCTTGCACCGTGAGACTGGAGAAGCTGCAGACACTCACCATCAGCCCATAAAAACAGCCAGGAGGTGGGCTATACCCTGCAAAGCCACAGGGCCAGAACAACCCAAGACCGTGGGAGCCCACCTCTTGCATCAGCATGACCTTGATGTGAAACATGGAGTCAAAGGAGACCATTCTGGATCTTTAAAATTTGACGACCTTGATGGATTTCTGACTTGCATGGGGCCTGTAACCCCTTTGTTTTGGCCAATTACTCCCATTTTGAACAGCTGTATTTACTCAATTATCTGTACCCTCATTGTATCCAGGAAGTAACTAGCTTGCTTTGGATTTTACAGGCTCATAGGTAGAAGAGACTTGCCTTGTCTCAGATGAGACTTTGGACAGCAGACATTTGGGTTAATGCTGAAATGAGTTAAGACTTTGGGGGACTGTCGGGAACGCATGATAGGTTTTGAAATGTGAGGACATGAGATTTGGAGGGGCCAGGAGCAGAATAATATGGTTTGGCCATGTCCCTACCCACATCTCAACTTGAGTTGTATCACTCAGAATTCCCACGTGTTTGAGGAGGGACCCAGGGGAAGGTAGTTGAATCCCTGGGGCCAGAGATTCCCATGCTATTCTTGTGATAGTGAATAAGTCTCACAA
>NW_022303031.1:0-3247 GCF_002776525.5 Piliocolobus tephrosceles | reverse complement strand
CTGCTATTGGTCTATTCAGGGATTCAACTTCTTCCTGGTTTAGTCTTGGAAGAGTGTACGTGTCCAGGAAATTATCCATTTCTTCTAGATTTTCTAGTTGATTTGCGTAGAGGTGTTTATAGTATTCTCTGATGGTAGTTTGTATTTCTGTGGGGTCGGTGGTGATATCCCCTTTATCATTTTTTATTGCGTCTATTTGATTCCTCTCTCTTTTCTTCTTTATTAGCCTTGCTAGCGGTCTGTCAATTTTGTTGATCTTTTCAAAAAACCAACTCCTGGATTCATTGATTTTTTGGAGGGTTTTTTGTGTCTCTATCTCCTTCAGTTCTGCTCTGATCTTAGTTATTTCTTGCCTTCTGCTAGCTTTTGAATGTGTTTGCTCTTGCCTCTCTAGTTCTTTTAATTGTGATGTTAGAGTGTCAATTTTAGATCTTTCCTGCTTTCTCTTGTGGGCACTTAGTGCTATAAATTTCCCTCTACACACTGCTTTAAATGTGTCCCACAGATTCTGGTATGTTGTATCTTTGTTCTCATTGGATTCAAAGAACATCTTTATTTCTGCTTTCATTTTGTTATGTAAATGTAGTCCATTTACATTTAAGGTTAATATTGTTATGTGTGAACTTGATCCTGCCATTATGATATTAACTGGTAATTTTGCTCATTAGTTGATGCAGTTTCTTCCTAGGCTCGATGGTCTTTACATTTTGGCATGTTTTTGCAATGGCTGGTACCGGTTGTTCCTTTCCATGTTTAGGGCTTCCTTCAGGGTCTCTTGTAAGGCAGGCCTGGTGGTGACAAAATCTCTAAGCATTTGCTTATCTGTAAAGAATTTTATTTCTCCTTCACTTATGAAACTTAGTTTGGCTGGATATGAAATTCTGGGTTTAAAATTCTTTTCTTTAAGAACGTTGAATATTGGCCCCCACTCTCTTCTGGCTTGTAGAGTTTCTGCCGAGAGATCTGCTGTCAGTCTGATGGGCTTCCCTTTGTGGGTAACCCGACCTTTCTCTCTGGCTGCCCTTAAGATTTTTTCCTTCATTTCAACTTTGGTGAATCTGGCAATTATGTGTCTTGGAGTTGCTCTTCTGGAGGAGTATCTTTGTGGTGTTCTCTGTATTTCCTGAATTTGAATGTTGGCCTGCCCTGCTAGGTTGGGGAAGTTCTCCTGGATGATATCCTGTAGAGTGTTTTCCAATTTGGTTCCATTTTCCCCCTCACTTTCAGGCACCCCAATCAGACGTAGATTTGGTCTTTTTACATAATCCCATACTTCTTGCAGGCTTTGTTCATTTCTTTTTCTTCTTTTTTCTTTTGGTTTCTCTTCTCGCTTCATTTCATTCATTTGATCCTCAATCACTGATACTCTTTCTTCCAGTTGATCGAGTCGGTTACTGAAGCTTGTGCATTTGTCACGTATTTCTCGTGTCATGGTTTCCATCTCTGTCATTTCGTTTATGACCTTCTCTGCATTAATTAGTCTAGCTATCAATTCTTCCACTCTTTTTTCAAGATTTTTAGTTTCTTTGCGCTGGGTACGTAATTCCTCCTTTAGCTCTGAGAGGTTTGATGGACTGAAGCCTTCTTCTCTCATCTCATCAAAATCATTCTCTGACCAGCTTTGATCCGTTGCTGGCGATGGGCTGTGCTCCTTTGCAGGAGGAGATGCGCTCTTATTTTTTGAATTTCCAGCTTTTCTGCCCTGCTTTTTCCCCATCTTTGTGGTTTTATCTGTCACTGGTCTTTGATGATGGTGACGTACTGATGGGGTTTTGATATAGGTGTCCTTCCTGTTTGATAGTTTTCCTTCTGACAGTCAGGACCCTCAGCTATAGGTCTGTTGGAGATTGCTTGAGGTCCACTCCAGACCCTGTTTGCCTGGGTATCAGCAGCAGAGGTTGCAGAAGATAGAATATTGCTGAACAGCGAGTGCACCTGTCTGATTCTTGCTTTGGAAGCTTCCTCTCAGGGGTGTACTCCACCCTGTGAGGTGTGGGGTGTCAGACTGCCCCTAGTGGGGGATGTCTCCCAGTTAGGCTACTCAGGGGTCAGTGACCCACTTGAGCAGGCAGACTGCCCCTTCTCATATCTCAACCTCTGTGTTGGGAGATCCACTGCTCTCTTCAAAGCTGTCAGACAGAGTCGTTCGCGTTTCACAGGCTTCTGCTCCTTTAGCTGAGCCCTGTCCCCAGAGGCGCAGTCTACAGAGACAGGCAGGTTTCCTTGAGCTGCTGTGAGCTCCACCCAGTTCCAGCTTCCCAGCGGCTTTATTTACCTACTTAAGCCTCAGCGATGGCGGGCGCCCCTCCCCCAGCCTCGCTGCTCCCTTGCGGTTAGATTGCCGCAGACTGCTGTGTTAGCAAGGAGAGAGGCTCCGTGGGCGTGGGACCCTCCCGGCCAGGTGTGGGATATAATCTCCGGTGTGCCGGTGTTACAGCGCAGTATTGGGGTGGGAGTTACCCGATTTTCCAGGTGTTGTGTGTCTCAGTTCCCCTGGCTAGGAAAAGGGACTCCCTTCCCCCTCGCGCTTCCCAGGTGAGGCGATGCCTCGCCCTGCTTCAGCTCTCGCTGGTCGGGCTGCAGCAGCTGACCAGCACCGATTGTCTGGCACTCCCGAGTGAGATGACCCCAGTACCTCAGTTGAAAATGCAGAAATCACCGGTCTTCTCTGTCGCTCACGCTGGGAGATGGAGACTGAAGCTGTTCCTATTCGGCCATCTTGCTCCGCCCCCCTGTATACATTAATTAAATCAGGCTAATTAACATACCATTGCACATGCTTTTTCTTTGTGGTAAGAAGTTTTTTTTTTTAGCTGTTTTGGTAAGACTGCTAAATAAGTGGTAGTGTATTTTCTCATCATCAGGAGGTGGCACATAATTCTTTGTTTGCTCTATTTTGTGTGTGATTTTTAAAAAAAACACAATTTCAACTTTTATTTCAGATTTAGGGGTTACATGTGCAGGTTTGTTACATGGGTATATTGCATGATGGGAAATGGGAAATGATAAATGGTACAGTTGATTGCATCACTCAGGTAGTGAGCATAGTACCCAATAGTTAGTTTTTCAGTCCTGGCCCCTCTTTCTTCCTCTCTGTTCTAGTAGTCCCCAGTGTCTATTGTTGCCATCTTTATGTCCATGAGTACCCAAAGTTTAGCTCCCACTTATAAGTGAGAGTATGTAGTATTTGGTGTCCTGTTGCTGTGGAATACTACACAGCTACAAACAAGAATAAAATCACGTTTTT
>NW_022303030.1:0-5311 GCF_002776525.5 Piliocolobus tephrosceles | reverse complement strand
CAGAGAGAGGGCATTCACAAGTGTGCAGCTACTGTGTGCCTGGCACTGTGCCGGGGGCTTGCTTCAATCTCATACCTAGCACTTGGTTCTCCTCATTGGACACAGGAAGAAACTGAAGCTTAAGAATTGGTCAGGGCTCCTCAGCCAGGAGTCTGATTCAAGCTGTCAAGGCCAAGGCCAGCTGGTGCCTACCACCCAGTAGTGTGGCTACATGGGAAGGAGCCTGAAGCTTGAATGTATTTCGCATGTATTTACACTCTTGGTGGCATCCCGATGCAACAGGGAATGGCTCTGCACCACCCAACTTCATTTATTCAACCAGCTGGAGAGGCAACTCCTCCGGTGGCACCAACCTGTAACACAGGAAGAGGCCTAGGGGATTCAGGCCAATGCCCATGGTCACACCACTCCCCAGGGTGGGGAAAGAGGGATACCAACAGAGCCTGCCTGTCACCAGCCCCCTACCCTGAGAGAGAACAGGACTCACAGAGAAACAGAGAGCAAGGCAGAGAGACACATCACAGAGACAGAGATACACACAGAGGGAGACAGAATGAATGAGGGGCCTTCTTTCCCTGTGCCAAGTCACACCTTCCAGAGGTTGGGGAATCTGTCTCATAAATTTAAGCCCCACTAATTCGTCCAAGGCCACAAAGGAGCACAGACCCACTGTGAAGGAGACGTCCTGTGAACGAGACACATGTCATGCCCAAGTGCTCGGCTCCTGCCTTGCATTTGCACCTGGCTGCTCTGGCTGCTGTGTGGCCTGGGGTGAGTCACCACACCTCTGGGCCAGCAGAAGGGATACTGAGCCCCTGCACCTGGCAGGGCAGCTGTGAGCTCTGCCACCTCCAGTGAAAGGAGGGCCAGCTCAGGGCTCCTCCCTAAATGCTGAGTCCCTTAATGACTACAGCACTCCTGGCTAGGAGGAACCCAGAAAAAGGGGCTGGCTTAGCCCTTCGCCTGTCCTCAGGTGCTCCCACAAACTGGGCCAACGCAGTCAGGGGGTAGAAGTCTCCTATGTGAAAATGGCAGCCCTTCTCTTTAGGCTCACGCTTGGTCAGTGATGTGGGCAGCCCTGAAGTAATCAGGAGGGTCTGGGGAGAACATCTGCCGGGAGCTGCACTGGAAAGAGCCATGAATGGGGAGGTCAGAGCCTTGGGTTCCCGACCTGGCTCTGCCACTCGCTCACTGTGCTTCCCCATGGTAGGCACTTTCGCTCTCTGGGCCCAATCCCACCTCTCCGAATCACCATAAGGACCTTATGATTGTTTCTGCACTGTCCCCCAGCAGGACACAGGCCAAGTTTTTCATCATTAGCTGTCATTCCACCCTGCTGTCCCAATCCAAGCCCTCCCGAGTCTGCCTGAGTAAGAAATAAAGGCCTCCCGCCCTGGCCTACTCACACCAAGCCCCAGGTTCACGGCCAGTGGGCAAATTCGCCCACCATCTCGGTCTCCTAAGGCCCTTTCCTCAGCAGTCCAACGAAAGCTCGGTAGAACGACAAAAGCTACAACTCAGTGTGCACATGACATGGCCACTTGTGCTTCCTAGGAGGGTGAGAGGAGATGAGGCAGGTGCCACTAATCCACCCTAAAAATAGGGGGAAGGATGAGCTTTCGTGTGGGGAGCTGGGGTGTTCACACTTAAACATAAATCAACCGGCAAATTCAGCCAAACTCATGTGCTGGCCCTGTCCACATAGATGTCGAATCCAGCAAAAATTTCCTGACCGACTTCGGGAGAGAGAGGAATTATTGCTACGTGCCTCTTTCCCAGGTACAGGGGACAGGAAGTGCCTGGGCTTTGACTGACAACTATTCTGGGAGCAGTAACTTCCCGGGTTTGATGTCTGAGACCCCCTCCCTGGGAGGACTGGAGGGGAGGAGCTTTCAGTGTTGTTTTAATATTTTTTAAAACATAATAAGCTTACAATATCTGGCGGCTCCGAATCTGTGTGCCTTTTCCTCAGTGAAGAAAATCTCTGTTGGCTGCGAGCAGAGAAGCGGCGGAAGGATTCCCGACTCCGGGAAGCCAGGTGTCGGAAGGAGGAGGTACGCTTGAAGGGGGTCCGGCTGCCCGACTCTGCACTCCTCCGTTCATGGCCCACTGTGGTGGTCACCAAATTGAGGGCTTCCTGGAAGGACCTCCTCACGGTGCCCATCCACTGGGTCATGTGGGTCTGAGCCACTGTGAGTTTATCTCCCAGGTAATCCATGGGGCCAGCCAGGAGGAGAGGGAAGGAGGAGGTTAGGGAGGGCGAGAGCAATTAAAACGCCAGTGTCCTCTCCGCTCTTCTGACTCTTTTGCTCATGGAAGTTCTGGGCTTGCTTGGAGGAAAAAAATTTGAAAACAGCAGCAGCTCTCTTCAGGCAAACCAAGGGTAAGTAAACATCCCCGAGCCAGCAGCCGGCTGCATCCACGGGTGCCGCTCAGAATTAAGAGGCAGCTAAGTGCCAGGCTGCGAGTCCACCCCAGCGGAGTTGTAAAGTCAACACACTGGGCAGTCCAGGTTCCAGTTCCAGGGCTCACCCAGCTGATCGGCGGAGACAAGGAGCTTTGAGGAACAAGCCGGCTGCACTCACTCCAGGGCGTGACGGTCCCCGAAAGGCGGGGGGTGGGGAGTGGGTGGAGGGGGCGGCCTTGGGCACCCTTGTCCTCACTTCTCTTCAGGTAGGCAGCCCCCCTGAGGTGCACCCTCGAAGGTTCCGGTGGGCAAGCTGCCGCGCCCTGCTGCCCCCTGCCCGGCTGCCCTCGGCCAGACCCCGCTCACCTGACCCATGCAGGTTTTCTGTCCTTTGGCTGGAGATTCCAAACCTGTCGGCCGGCAAGCGGCTAGCTCACTTCCGGAGGCAGCCACCAGGGCCCCCCGGGTCCCCTGGCTGAGCAGCCCGGGATGACATCAGCCCCCGTCTTAGCGAGGGGCTTCGCTGCCCAGGAATGCAGGAGGGGCCTCGGGGAGGCGGAGGCGGTGGCGGTGGCCGCCCAGGGAGCTGACGTCCGCCCCCATTTTTTTCTCCCCCAAGTCCCAACTCGCTCACAGTCCCTCGGGGCTGATGACAACTTCACGTGCCTGCTAGCCTACCCACCCCTGTGTCCTCACCGCAAAAGCGCACCAGGAAATGCGGCTGCATGTGTGTGCATGTGTGTGCACGTGTGTGTGTGTGCCTGTATGTCGGAGATCTGGCAGCCCCGGGGAAGGTTAGCACTGCTGGGAAACGGCTTCTGCCTCTACTGTTACAGGCAGTGTCTTGGGACCTCTGGTCCGCTGTCAGTCTGTCTCCCTCTCGTGGTCTGTTTCTGTTGATTTCTCAACCTCGCTCTCCTCCCTCTCCCTGTGTCTCAACTTCCACTTGCTTGTCTCTAAGCTTCTCTCCTCTCTCTCCTTTTCAGCTGTCTCTCCCTCCCTCTCTGGAAGGCAACACTGAGCCAGGTGAGACAGCCCCTGAGGTCACCCCAGGAAGGACTGCGGCAGGCTGTATTTCAGTACAGGTGGAGTTGCCATGGCAACCCGGGGCACAGCATCTGCCCCGTCCTGGGCAGCAGGCTCAGCACTAGGAGCAATGGGAATGATTCATGGTTTACACCAGGTCACATGAGCTAGCTGGGTTTTAACCCTTACAGGGCTGGAGTACTAGGTGTAGGGAGTACGACTAGACCCTAACACCCACTGTCCTCGGCCAGGCCCCGCTCATCTGATCCATGCAGGTTTTCTGTCCTCTGCCTGGAGATTCCAAACATGTCAGGGTTGTAAGAAGGGGGTGGGCAGCAGCTGGATCCTGGAGGTCAGGCATACCTGTTAAAGGAAGTTTCTCTTTCCAGCAGGAATCCATGTCCCCCCAACCCCACTACTTTTACAGACAAAGAAATGCAGATTCAGAGACATAGATTCACTTGCCCAAGGTCACACAGGAAGGATGCTGCCAGGGCATGCACCAGAGCTGCTCCCACCCCAGGTTTTCCCAGGTCTGACATGGTACCTGGCCCAGAGTCAGGACTCTGTAAATATTTATTCTTCGGACACCAAGTACACGATTGAAACCCGGGTCGCTCAGAATGCATCCTATGTCCTTTCCACCACCACCTCAGTTCAGTTTTGAACAAATATTTGTTTTCTAGACACTGGTCAAAGGGCTTCACTTGAGAAAGTTTATCACAAAGGATTCTCTGGCAATGTGGCCAACAGATCTCTTTCTTCTCCATGTATTCCTAGTCCTTATAGCTATTCATTCTCTCTCTCTCTCTTCTTTCTTCTTCTTCTTTTTTTTTGTACAGGATCTCACTCTGTTGCCCAGGCTGGACTGCAGTGGCGTGATCATAGCTCACTGCAGCCTTGACCTCCTGGGCTCAAGTCATCCTCCCACCTCAGCCTCCCAACTAGCTGGAACTACAGGCACATGGCACCATGCCTAGCTAATCTGTTTATCTTTTGTAGAGACAGGGTCTTACTCTGTTGCCCAGGTATCTTGAACTGCTGGGCTCAAGTGATCCTCCCACCTCAGCCTTCTGAGTAGCTGGGACTACAGGCACATGCCACCATGCCTGGCCAATCTGTTTATTTTTTGTAGAGATGTGGTCTCACCTTGTTGCTGAAGCTGGTCTTGAACTCCTGGGCTCCAGCAATCCTCCTGCCTCAGCCTCCCAAAGCGCTGGGATTACAGGTCTTTGTAATCCCACTGAGCCCAGCCCCTGTTTGTTTATTATTGTTCTTGCCCACAATCTATATTTAGCTAGATTTGTTGCCTTGTTTATTGTTTGTTTCCCCACTAGAATGACACTTCTTTGAGAAAAGGAACTTTCTCTGTCCTGTTCCCATTGTATCCTCATTGCCTGTAGTGACCCAGAGAGAGGCCCCACATTTCCTGAAGGGACGAAGGGATGAGTGACAGCAGAGCTGGGGCACATGGTGGTCTGATCAGCCTGGGACGGGTGGGAGTGGGGGTGGGAGAGAGAGGGTCAGCCTGGGACGGGTGGGATTTGGGGGAGAGATGGTCAGCCTGGGAGAGGTGGGAGTGGGGGCAGGAGAGAGACGATCAGCCTGGGACGGGTGGGATTTGGGGCGGGAAAGAGATTATCCCCCCTGGAGAGGTGGGAGTGGGGGCGGGAGAGAGATGGAGCCTGCAGGGACCAGATCGTGCAGGGTGAAGGCTAATTAGGAGTTGTGAGAAGCCCTGGAGGAGGTGGGGGAAAGTGACATGACCCAGTTTGGGTTTTAGATCATTCTGGTTGCCAAAGGCTGGGTGTAGAGGAAATATGTGTGGAAGTATTGGGCTTTTTAATTTCTGATTCTTTTTTTTTTTTTTTTTTTTTT
>NW_022303029.1:0-1024 GCF_002776525.5 Piliocolobus tephrosceles | reverse complement strand
GCAGCTGGATCACAGACTGCTGTGCTAGCAATGAGCGAAGCTCCACCAGCCGGCGTGGGACCCTCCTGGCCAGGTATGGGATATAATATCCTGATATGCCCCTTTGCTAAGACCCTTTGTACAGCGCAGTATTGGAGTGGGAGTTACCCGATTTTCCAGGTGTTGTGTGTCTCAGTTCCTCTGGCTAGGAAAAGGGATTCCCTTCCCCCTTGCGTTTCCCAGGTGAGGCGATGCCTCGCCCTGCTTCAGCTCTTGCTGGTCGGGCTGCAGCAGCTGAGCAGCACCGATTGTCCAGCACTCCCTAGTGAGATGACCACAGTACCTCAGTTGAAAATGCAGAAATCACCTGTCTTCTGTGGCACTGGCGCTGGGAGCTGCAGACTGAAGCTGTTCCTATTCGGCCATCTTGCTCCACCCCTCGTTTTTAAACGTATTCTATACACATCTGTATTCATTCCAGCTCTTATAACCTCATATTGTTCTTTTAAAATATTATTGTTATTTCCTACTCGTGTGTATTTAATTTAATACCATACACATCTACCACGTTGCTTTTACGTATCGGAAGCCATGTTAATGGCTATGGGGAGATAACAAGACTGCAAGCATCTTAAAGTCTGTAAGTTATTTGGGTTTGTTCAGTCTATCTCCACAGTGCCTAATACACAGAACTAACTGACTATCCTGTAATTACCAAATAGTGCCAAGACTGAAGGTGTTGTGGGAAATGCCCTGTAGTTCTAGACGTTCGTTTGGTAAATAAATAAATATTAATCTAATATGCTTAGATGCTCGTAAAGGCAATCTAGAAAGTTGTATTGTTATTAAAAAACAAGGGATTTTTGCTTTGTTTTTATTTTCTGTCCCTCTGAAGAGGAGCAGCATCAACTCAGGAGTTTAGTTCAGTACCAAAGGCCCATCATCTCTTCCCATTTTCTACTTTTTCTTGCTCGAGTTATCTTGCCACACTCATTAAGGGTCTAATAAAGGAGGCAGTAAATATTCAGCAAATTATATTAACTTT